>NW_022144701.1:0-35644 GCF_007565055.1 Rhinopithecus roxellana
AGTTTGATGGACTGAAGCCTTCTTCTCTCCTCTCGTCCAAGTCATTCTCTGACCAGCTTTGATCCGTTGCTGGTGATGGGCTACGCTCCTTTGCAGGGGGAGATGCGCTCTTATTTTTTGAATTTCCAGCTTTTCTGCCCTGCTTCTTCCCCATCTTTGTGGTTTTATCTGTCTCTGGTCTTTGATGGTGGTGACGAACTGATGGGGTTTTGGTATAGGTGTCCTTCCTGTTTGATAGTTTTCCTTCTGACAGTCAGAAGGACTCTCTGTTGGTCTGTTGGAGATTGCTTGAGGTCCACTCCAGACCCTGTTTGCCTGGGTATCAGCAGCAGAGGTTGCCGAAGATAGAATATTGCTGAACAGCGAGTGTACCTGTCTGATTCTTCCTTTGGAAGTGTCCTCTCAGGGGTGTACTCCACCCTGTGAGGTGTGGGGTGTCAGAATGCCCCTAGTGGGGGATTTCTCCCAGCTAGGCTACTCAGGGGTCAGGGACACACCTGAGCAGGCAGTCTGTCCGTTCTCAGATCTCAACCTCCGCGTTGGGAGATCCGCGGCTCTCCCCAAAGCTGTCAGACAGAGTCGTTCGCGTCTGCACCGGCTCCCGCTACTTCCCCTGTTGGTCTTCAGCTGTGCGCTGTCCCCAGAGGTGGAGACTACAGAGACAGGCAGGCTTCCTTGAGCTGCTGTGAGCTCCACCCAGTTCGAGCTTCCCAGCGGCTTTGTTTACCTACTTAAGCCTCAGCAATGGCGGGCGCCCCTCCCCCAGCCTCGCTGCTGCCTTGCGGATAGATCGCGGCAGACTGCTGTGTTAGCAGTGAGGGAGGCTTCGTGGGCGTGGGACCCTCCCGGCCAGGTGTGGGATATATTCTCCTGGAATGCCTGTATGCTTACAGCGCAGTTGGGGTGGGAGTTACCCGATTTCCAGGTGTTGTGTGTCTCAGTTCCCCTGGCTAGGAAAACGGATCCCCTTCCCCCTTGCGCTTCCAGGTGAGGCGATGCCTCGCCCTGCTTCAGCTCTCGCTGGTTAGGCTGCAGCAGCTGACCAGCACCGATTGTCCGGCACTCCCTAGTGAGATGACCCCAGTACCTCAGTTGAAAATGCAGAAATCACCGGTCTTCTGTGTCGCTCGCGCTGGGAGTTGGAGACTGGAGTTGTTCCTATTCGGCCATCTTGCTCCGCCCCCCTATATCTATTTTTTATACTTATATCTATTATATCTATATTTTATACCTATATCTATTATATCTGTATTTTATCCCTATATCTATTATATCTATTATGTCTACATTTTATACCTATGTCTATTATATCTATTATGTGTATATTTTATACCTATAATTATTATATCTATTATGTCTGTATTTATACTTATATCTATTCTGTCTGTATTTTATACCTATATCTATTATGTTTATTATGTCTATATTTTATACCTATATCCAATATATCTATTATGTCTATGTTTTATACCTATATCTATTGTATCTATTATGTCTATATTTTATACCTATATCTATTGTAAATCTTATGTCTTTTTTTCATAACTATATCTGTTATAGCTATTATGTGTATATTTTATACCTATATCTTTTATATCTATTATATCTATATTTATACCTATATCTATTATACCCATGTTTTATACCTATATACATTATATCTATGTTTTTTACCTATATCACTTATATCCATTATATTTATATTTTTTAAAATTATATCTATTATATCTATATTTTATACCTATATCGATAATATCTATTGTCTATATTTTATACCTGTATCTATTACACCTATGTTTTATACGTATATGTATTATGTCTATGTTTTATACTTATATATATTATATCTATATTTTATACCTGTATAAATTATATCTACTATGTCTATATTTTATTCCTATATCTATTATATCTATTATGTCTATATTTTGTACCTATATCTATTATATCTATTATGTTTATATTTTATACCTTTATCGATAATAGCTATTAGGTCAATATTGTATAACTATATGTATTATATCTATTATGTCTCTATTTTATACCTGTATCTATTATGTCTATATATTATTCCTATATCTATCATATCTATTATGTGTATATTTTATACCTATATCTATTCTATCTATTATGTCTATATTTTATAGCTATATCGATTATAACTGTGATGTCTATATTTTATCGGTGTATATATTATGTCTATGTTTTATACCTATATCTATTATGTCTGTATTTTATACCTATATCAATTGTGTCTTTATTTTATACCTATATCTATTATATATATTATATCTATATTTTATACCTATATCTATTATGTCTATATTTTATACCTATATATATAATGTCTATATTTTATACCTATATCTATTATATCTATAATGTCTCTATTTTATACCTATATCTATTATGTCTATATATTATACCTATATCTATCATATCTATTATGTGTATATTTTATACCTATATCTATTCTATCTAATATGTCTATATTTTATTCCTATATCTATTATATCTCTTATGTCTAAATATTATACCTATATCTATTATGTCTAGATTTTATACCTATATCTATTATATCTATTATGTCTATATGTTATACCTATATCTATATCTATTATATCTATACTTGATACCTATATCTATTAGGTCTATATTTTATAGCTATATCTATTATATCTATTATGTCCATATTTTATACCTCTATCTATTATATCTATTATGTCTATATTTTATACCTATATCTATTATATCTATTATGTCTATATTTTATACCTATATCTATATCTATTATATCTATCTTTTTTACCTATATCTATTATGTCTATATTTTATACCTATATCAATTATATCTATTATGTCTACATTTTATACGTATATCTATTATATCCATATTTTATACCTGTATCAATTATATCTATTATGTCTGTATTTTATATCTATATCTATTATATCTGTTATGTGTATATTTTACACCTATGTCTATTATATCTATTATATCTGCATTGTATACATATATCTATTATATCTATTATTTCTATATTTGATACCTATATCTATTATAACTATTATGTCTATATTGTATACCTATATCTATTATATCTATTATATCGATATTTTATACCTATATCTATTATAACTATATTTTATACCGATATCTATTATATCTATATTTTATACCTTTATCTATTATATCTACATTTATATTTTATAATTATATCTCTTATATCAATATTTTATAACTACATCTATTATATCTATTATATCTATATTTTATACCTATATCTATTATATCTATAATTTATACATATATCTATTATATCTCTTATATCGATATTTCATACCTATATATATTATATCTATATTTTATATCCCTATCTATTTTATCTTTTATGTCTATATTTTATACCTATATCTATAATATCTATTATATCTGTATTGCATACCTATACCTATTATATCTATTATGTCTATATATTTTTTTTTTTCCTTTTTTTTTTTTTTTTTATTATACTTTAAGTTCTAGGGTACATGTGCATAACGTGCAGGTTTGTTACATATGTATACTTATGCCATGTTGGTGTGCTGCACCCATCAACTCGTCAGCACCCATCAATTCATCATTTATATCATGTATAACTCCCCAATGCAATCCCTCCCTCCTCCCCCTTCCCCCCTCCCCATGATAGGCCCCAGTGCATGATGTTCCCCTTCCCGAGTCCAAGTGATCTCATTGTTCAGTTCCCACCTATGAGTGAGAACATGCGGTGTTTGGTTTTCTGTTCTTGTGATAGTTTGCTAAGAATGATGGTTTCCAGCTGCATCCATGTCCCTACAAAGGACGCAAACTCATCCTTTTTTATGGCTGCATAGTATTCCATGGTGTATATGTGCCACATTTTCTTAATCCAGTCTGTCACAGATGGACATTTGGGTTGATTCCAAGTCTTTGCTATTGTGAATAGTGCCGCAATAAACATACGTGTGCATGTGTCTTTGTAGTAGAATAATTTATAATCCTTTGGGTATATACCCAGTAGTGGGATGGCTGGGTCATATGGTACATCTAGTTCTAGATCCTTGAGGAATCGCCATACTGTTTTCCATAATGGTTGAACTAGTTTACAATCCCACCAACAGTGTAAAAGTGTTCCTATTTCTCCACATCCTCTCCAACACCTGTTGTTTCCTGACTTCTTAATGATTGCCATTCTAACTGGTGTGAGATGGTATCTCATTGTGGTTTTGATTTGCATTTCTCTGATGGCGAGTGACGATGAGCATTTTTTCATGTGTCTGTTGGCTGTATGAATATCTTCTTTGAGAAATGTCTGTTCATATCCTTTCCCCACTTTTTGATGGGGTTGTTTGTTTTTTTCTCGTATATTTGTTTGAGTTCTTTGTAGATTCTGGATATTAGCCCTTTGTCAGATGAGTAGATTGCAAAAATTTTCTCCCATTCTGTAGGTTGCCTGTTCACTCTGATGGTAGTTTCTTTTGCTGTGCAAAAGCTCTTTAGTTTAATTAGATCCCATTTGTCAATTTGGCTTTTGCTGCCGTTGCTTTTGGTGTTTTAGACATGAAGTCCTTGCCCATGCCTATGTCCTGAATGGTACTACCTAGATTTTCTTCTAGGGTTTTTATGGTATTAGGTCTAACATTTAAGTCTCTAATCCATCTTGAATTAATCTTCGTATAAGGGGTAAGGAAAGGCTCCAGTTTCAGCTTTCTACTTATGGCTAGCCAATTTTCCCAGGACCATTTATTAAATAGGGAATCCTTTCCCCATTTCTTGTTTCTCTCAGGTTTGTCAAAGATCAGATGGCTGTAGATGTGTGGTATTATTTCTGAGGACTCTGTTCTGTTCCATTGGTCTATAGCTCTGTTTTGGTACCAGTACCATGCTGTTTTGGTTACTGTAGCCTTGTAGTATAGTTTGAAGTCAGGTAGCGTGACGCCTCCAGCTTTGTCCTTTTGACTTAGGATTGTCTTGGCAATGCGGGCTCTTTTTTGGTTCCATATGAACTTTAAAGCATTTTTTCCAATTCTGTGAAGAAACTCATTGGTAGCTTGATGGGGATGGCATTGAATCTATATATAACCTTGGGGAGTATGGCCATTTTCACAATATTGATTCTTCCTATCCATGAGCATGGTATGTTCTTCCATTTGTTTGTGTCCTCTTTGATTTCACTGAGCAGTGGTTTGTAGTTCTCCTTGAAGAGGTCCTTTACATCCCTTGTAAGCTGGATTCCTAGGTATTTTATTCTCTTTGAAGCAATTGTGAATGGAAGTTCATTCCTGATTTGGCTCTCTGCTTGTCTGTTACTGGTGTATAAGAATGCTTGTGATTTTTGCACATTAATTTTGTATCCTGAGACTTTGCTGAAGTTGCTTATCAGCTTAAGGAGATTTTGGGCTGAGACGATGGGGTTTTCTAAATATACAATCATGTCATCTGTAAACAGGGACAATTTGACTTCTTCTTTTCCTAACTGGATACCCTTGATTTCTTTCTCTTGCCTGATTGCCCTAGCCAGAACTTCCAACACTATGTTGAATAGGAGTGGTGAGAGAGGGCATCCCTGTCTTGTGCCAGTTTTCAGAGGGAATTTTTCCAGTTTTTGCCCATTCAGTATGATATTAGCTGTGGGTTTGTCATAAATGGCTCTTATTATTTTGAGATACGTTCCATCAATACCGAATTTATTGAGCGTTTTTAGCATGAAGGGCTGTTGAATTTTGTCAAAAGCCTTTTCTGCATCTATTGAGACAATCATGTGGTTCTTGTCTTTGGTTCTGTTTATATGCTGGATTACGTTTATTGATTTGCGAATGTTGAACCAGCCTTGCATCCCAGGGATGAAGCCCACTTGATCATGGTGGATAAGCTTTTTGATGTGCTGCTGAATCCGGTTTGCCAGTATTTTATTGAGAATTTTTGCATCAATGTTCATCAGGGATATTGGTCTAAAATTCTCTTTTTTCGTTGTGTCTCTGCCAGGCTTTGGTATCAGGATGATGTTGGCCTCATAAAATGAGTTAGGGAGGATTCCCTCTTTTTCAATTGATTGGAATAGTTTCAGAAGGAATGGTACCAGCTCCTCCTTGTACCTCTGGTAGAATTCAGCTGTGAATCCATCTGGTCCTGGACTTTTTTTGGTGGGTAGGCTATTAATTGTTGCCTCAATTTCAGAGCCTGCTATTGGTCTATTCAGGGATTCAACTTCTTCCTGGTTTAGCCTTGGGAGAGTGTAAGTGTCCAGGAAATTATCCATTTCTTCTAGATTTTCTAGTTGATTTGCGTAGAGGCGTTTATAGTATTCTCTGATGGTAGTTTGTATTTCTGTGGGGTCAGTGGTGATATCCCCTTTATCATTTTTTATTGCATCTATTTGATTCCTCTCTCTTTTCTTCTTTATTAGCCTTACTAGCGGTCTGTCAATTTTGTTGATCTTTTCAAAAAACCAACTCCTGGATTCATTGATTTTTTGGAGGGTTTTTTGTGTCTCTATCTCCTTCAGTTCGGCTCTGATCTTAGTTATTTCTTGCCTTCTGCTAGCTTTTGAATGTGTTTGCTCTTGTCTCTCTAGTTCTTTTCATTGTGATGTTAGAGTGTCCATTTTAGATCTTTCCTGCTTTCTCTTGTGGGCATTTAGTGCTATAAGTTTCCCTCTACACACTGCTTTAAATGTGTCCCAGAGATTCTGGTATGTTGTATCTTTGTTCTCATTGGTTTCAAAGAACATCTTTATTTCTGCCTTCATTTCGTTATGTACCCAGTAGTCATTCAGGAGCAGGTTGTTCAGTTTCCATGTAGTTGAGCGGTTTTGATTGAGTTTCTTAGTCCTGAGTTCTAGTTTGATTGCACTGTGGTCTGAGAGACAGTTTGTTATAATTTCTGTTCTTGTACATTTGCTGAGGAGTGCTTTACTTCCAATTATGTGGTCAATTTTGGAATAAGTGCGATGTGGTGCTGAGAAGAATGTATATTCTGTTGATTTGGGGTGGAGAGTTCTATAGATGTCTATTAGGTCTGCTTGGTGCAGAGATGAGTTCAGTTCCTGGATATCCTTGTTAACTTTCTGTCTCGTTGATCTGTCTAATGTTGACAGCGGAGTGTTGAAGTCTCCCATTATTATTGTATGGGAGTCTAAGTCTCTTTGTAAGTCCCTAAGGACTTGCTTTATGAATCTGGGTGCTCCTGTATTGGGTGCATATATATTTAGGAGAGTTAGCTCTTCCTGTTGAATTGATCCCTTTACCATTATGTAATGGCCTTCTTTGTCTCTTTTGATCTTTGATGGTTTAAAGTCTGTTTTATCAGAGACAAGGATTGCAACCCCTGCTTTTTTTTGTTCTCCATTTGCTTGGTAGATCTTCCTCCATCCCTTTATTTTGAGCCTATGTATGTCTCTGCATGTGAGATGGGTCTCCTGAATACAGCAGACTGATGGGTCTTGACTCTTTATCCAGTTTGCCAGTCTGTGTCTTTTAATTGGAGCATTTAGTCCATTAACATTTAAGGTTAATATTGTTATGTGTGAACTTGATCCTGCCATTATGATATTAACTGGTTATTTTGCTCGTTAGTTGATGCAGTTTCTTCCTAGCCTCGATGGTCTTTACATTTTGGCATGTTTTTGCAATGGCTGGTACCGTTTGTTCCTTTCCATGTTTAGTGCTTCCTTCAGGGTCTCTTGTAAGGCAGGCCTGGTGGTGACAAAATCTCTAAGCATTTGCTTATCTGTAAAGGATTTTATTTCTCCTTCACTTATGAAACTTAGTTTGGCTGGATATGAAATTCTGGGTTTAAAATTCTTTTCTTTAAGAACGTTGAATATTGGCCCCCACTCTCTTCTGGCTTGTAGAGTTTCTACCGAGAGATCTGCTGTTAGCCTGATGGGCTTCCCTTTGTGGGTAACCCGACCTTTCTCTCTGGCTGCCCTTAAGATTTTTTCCTTCATTTCAACTTTGGTGAATCTGGCAATTATGTGTCTTGGAGTTGCTCTTCTGGAGGAGTATCTTTGTGGCGTTCTCTGTATTTCCTGAATTTGAATGTTGGCCTGCCCTACTAGGTTGGGGAAGTTCTCCTGGATGATTTCCTGAAGAGTGTTTTCCAACTTGGTTCCATTTTCCCCCTCACTTTCAGGCACCCCAATCAGGCGTAGATTTGGTTTTTTACATAATCCCATACTTCTTGCAGGCTTTGCTCATTTCTTTTTCTTCTTTTTTCTTTTGGTTTCTCTTCTCGCTTCATTTCATTCATTTGATCTTCAATCGCTGATACTCTTTCTTCCAGTTGATCGAGTCGGTTACTGAAGCTTGTGCATTTGTCACGTATTTCTCGTGTCATGGTTTTCATCTCTGTCATTTCGTTTATGATCTTCTCTGCATTAATTAGTCTAGCTGTCAATTCTTCCACTCTTTTTTCAAGATTTTTAGTTTCTTTGCGCTGGGTACGTAATTCCTCCTTTAGCTCTGATAAGTTTGATGGACTGAAGCCTTCTTCTCTCCTCTCGTCCAAGTCATTCTCTGACCAGCTTTGATCCGTTGCTGGCGATGGGCTGCGCTCCTTTGCAGGGGGAGATGCGCTCTTATTTTTTGAATTTCCAGCTTTTCTGCCCTGCTTCTTCCCCATCTTTGTGGTTTTATCTGTCTCTGGTCTTTGATGGTGGTGACGTACTGATGGGGTTTTGGTATAGGTGTCCTTCCTGTTTGACAGTTTTCCTTCTGACAGTCAGAAGGACTGTCTGTTGGTCTGTTGGAGATTGCTTGAGGTCCACTCCAGACCCTGTTTGCCTGGGTATCAACAGCAGAGGTTGCAGAAGATAGAATATTGCTGAACAGCGAGTGTACCTGTCTGATTCTTCCTTTGGAAGTTTCCTCTCAGGGGTGTACTCCACCCTGTGAGGTGTAGGGTGTCAGACTGCCCCTAGTGGGGGATTTCTCCCAGCTAGGCTACTCAGGGGTCAGGGACACACCTGAGCAGGCAGTCTGTCCGTTCTCGGATCTCAACCTCCGCGTTGGGAGATCCACGGCTCTCCCCAAAGCTGTCAGACAGAGTCGTTCGCGTCTGCACCGGCTCCTGCTACTTCCCCTGTTGGTCTTCAGCTGTGCGCTGTCCCCAGAGGTGGAGACTACAGAGACAGGCAGGCTTCCTTGAGCTGCTGTGAGCTCCACCCAGTTCGAGCTTCCCAGCGGCTTTGTTTACCTACTTAAGCCTCAGCAATGGCGGGCGCCCCTCCCCCAGCCTCGCTGCTGCCTTGCGGATAGATCGCGGCAGACTGCTGTGTTAGCAGTGAGGGAGGCTTCGTGGGCGTGGGACCCTCCCGGCCAGGTGTGGGATATATTCTGGTGTGCCTGTATTCTTACAGTGCAGTATTGGGGTGGGAGTTACCCGATTTTCCAGGTGTTGTGTGTCTCAGTTCCCCTGGCTAGGAAAACGGATCCCCTTCCCCCTTGTGCTTCCAGGTGAGGCGATGCCTCGCCCTGCTTCAGCTCTCGCTGGTCAGGCTGCAGCAGCTGACCAGCACCGATTGTCCGGCACTCCCTAGTGAGATGATCCCAGTACCTCAGTTGAAAATGCAGAAATCACCGGTCTTCTGTGTCGCTCGCGCTGGGAGTTGGAGACTGGAGCTGTTCCTATTCGGCCATCTTGCTCCGCCCCCCGCCTTTATGTCTATATTTTATACCTATATCTATTATATCTAATATGTCTATATTTCATACCTATATCTATTATAACTGTTATGTCTATATTTTATAGGTATATCAATTATGTCTATATTTTTTACCTTTATCTATTATGTCTGTATTTTATACCTCTATCTATTATGTCTATATTTTATACCTATATCTATTATATCTATTATGTCTCTATTTTACACCTATATCTATTATATCTATTATGTCTATATTTTATACCGATATCTATCATATGTATTATGTCTATATATTATACCCATATATATCATATATATTATGTCTATGTTTTATACCTGTATCTCTTATATCTCCAATGTCTGTATTTTATACCTATACCTATTATAACTATATTTTATACCTATATATATATATATCTAAATTTTATACCTATATCTATTATATCTATTATGTCTATATTTTGTACCTATATTTATTATGTCTTTTTTATACTTATATCTGTTATATCTGTTATGTCTATATTTCATTCCTACATGTATTATATCTTTTATATCTATATTTTATGCCTATATCTCTTATATCAATATTTTATACCTACATCTATTATATCAATTATGTCTTTATTTTATACCTATATTTATTATATCTATTATGTCTATATTTTATACCTATATCTATTATGTCTCTTATGTCAATATTTTATACCTATATCTATTGAATCTATTATGTCTATATTTTATACCTATATCTATTATATCTATTATGTCTCTATTTTGTACCTATATGTATTATATCTATTATCTATATTTTATACCTATATCTATTATGTCTATTATGTCTATATGTCATACCTATGCCTATTATATCTATGTTTTATGCCTATATCTATTATATCTATATTTTATACCTACATCTATTATATCTATGATGTCTGTATTTTATACCTATATTTATTATATGTTTTATGTCTATATTTTATCCCTATATCTATTACATCTATTATGTCTACATTTTATACCTATATCTATTATATCACTTTTGTGCATATTTTATACCTATATCTTTTATATCTATTATGGCTGTATTCTTTACCTATATCTATTGTGTCTATATTTTATACCTAAATATATTATATCTATTATGTCTATATTTGATACGTATATCTATAATATATAATGTCTATATTTTATACCTATATCTATTATACCTGTTATGTCTATATTTTCTACCTATATCTATTATATCTATTATGTCTACATTTTATACCTATATCTATTATATCTATGATGTCTATATTTCATACATATATCTATCATATCTATTATGTCTATATTTTATACCTATATCTATTATATCTCATGTCTATATTTTATACGTATATTTAATATATCTATTATGTCTATATTTTTTACCTTTATCTATTATATCTATTATATCTATTTTTTATACCTAAATCTATTATATCTATTATATCTATATTTTATACCTATATCTATTACCTCTATATTTTATACGTATATCTATTATATCTACTATATCGATATTTTACACCTATATCTATTATATCTATTATGTCTACCTATTATATCTATTATATCAATATTTTATACGTATATCTACTATATCTACTATATCGATATTTTATACCTATCTCTATTATATCTATTATGTCTACCTATTATATCTATTATATCTATATTTTATACCTATATGTATTATATCTATATTTTATACCTGTATCTATTATATCTATTATGTCTATGTTTTATACCTATGTCTATTATACGTATTATGTCTATGTATTGTACCTATTTCTATTATATCTATTATGTCTATATTTTATACCTATATCTATCATATCTATTATGTCTATATTTTATACCTATATCTATCATATCTATTATGTCTATATTTTATACCTATATCTATTATATCTCTTATGTCTGTATTTCATAACTATATCTATTATATCTATTATGTCTATATATTATACAAATATATATTATATCTATTATGTTTATATTTTATACCTATATCTATAATATCTATTACGTCAAAATTTTATAAATATATCTACTATATCTATTATGTCTCTATTTTATACCTATATCTATTTTGTCTATATTTTATATCTATGTCTATTACATCTACTTTGTCTATACTGAATACCCATATCTATAATATCTTTTATGTCTGTATTTCATACCTATATCTATTATAACTATTATGTCTATATTTTATAACTATATCTATTATGTCTATATTTTATATCTATATCTATTATATTTCTTATGGCTACATTTAATACCTATATCTATTATATCTATTATGTCTATATTTTATACCTATATCTATTATAACTGTTATGTCTATATTTTATAGGTATATCTATTATGTCTATATTTTATACCTATATCTATTATGTCTGTATTTATATCTATATATATTATCTTTATTTTATACCTATATCTATTATATCTATTATGTCTATACTTTATAACTCTTTTATATCTATTATGTCTATATTTAATACCTATATCTATAATGTCTATATTTCATACCTGTATCTATTATATCTATTATATCTATTATATCTATATTTTATACCTATATCTATTATAACTATATTTGATACCTATATATATTGTATCTCTATTTTATACCTATATCTATTATATCTATTATATTTATTTTTTATAATTATATCTATTATATCTATATTTTATACGTATATCTATTATATCTATATTTTTTACCTATATCTATTATATCTATATTTTATACCTGTATCTGTTGTATCTATTATGTCTATATTTTATACCTATATCAATTATATCTATATTTTATACCTATATGTATTATATCTATATTTTATTCCTATATCTATTATATCTATTATATCTATATTTTATGCCTATATATATTACATCTATTATATCTATATTGTATACCTATATTTATAATATCTTTTATGTCTATATTTTATACCTAGAACTATTTTATCTATATTTTATACCTATATCTATTGAATCTGTTATATTTATATTTCATAACTATATCTATTACATCTATATTTTATACCTATATATATTATAACTCTTAAACATATATTTTATACCTTTATTTTCTATATCTATATTTTATACCTATATCTATTATATATACTTTATCTATATTTTACACGTATATCTATTTTATCTATATTTTATACCTATATCTATTATATCTATTATGTCTATATTTTATACGTATATCTATTATATCTATTATGTCTACATCTTATACCTATATCGATTATATCTATTATGTCTATATTTCATACCTATATCTATTATATTTATTATGTCTACATAGTATACCTATGTAGATTATGTCTATTATGCCTATATTTCATACCTATATCTATTATATCTATTATGTCTATATTTTATAAAGATTTCTATTATATCTATTATGTCTATATTTTATATCTATATGTTTATCTATTATGTCTATATTTTATACGTATATCTATTATACCTATTATGTCTAGATTTCATACCTATATCTATTATATCTATTTTTTAAACCTGTACATATTGTATCTATTATGTCTATATTTTATACCTGTATCTATTATATATATTATGTCTATATTTTATACCTATAGCTATTCTGTCTATATATTTTACCTATATCTTTTATATCTATTATGTCTATATTTGTTACCTATATCTATTATGTCTATATTTTTTACCTATATCTGTTAAATCTATTACGTCTCTATTTTATACTTCTATCTATTATATCTATTATGTCTATATTGTATACCTATATCTATTATATCTCTATTTTACACCTACATCTATTATAACGATATTGTATACCTATATCTATTATATCTATATTTTATACCTGTATCTATTATATCTATTATGTCTAAATATTATACCTATGTGTGTTATGTCTATATTTTATACTTATATCTATTATAACTATTATGTCTATATTTTATAACTATATGTCTATATTTTACACCTGTATCTATTATATCTATTATGTCTATATTATATAACTATATATTATGTCTATATTTTATATCTATATCCATTATATATATTATTTCTATATTTTATATCTATATCTATTATGTCAATATTTTACACCTATATCTATTATATCTATTCTGTGTATATTTTGTACATATATCTATTATATCTTTATGTCTATATTTTATAAATATATCTATTATGTCTATATTTTATAACTATATCTATTTTATCTATTATGTCTATATTTTATACCTATATCTATTATATCTATTATGTCTAAATATTATACCTATATCTATTATGTCTATATTTTATGCCTATATCTATTATATCTATTATGTCTAAATATTATACCTATATCTATTATATTTATATTTTATACGAATTTCTATTATATCTATTATGTCTATATTTCATACCTATATCTATTATATCTATATTTTACACCTGTATCTATTATATCTATTTTGTCTATATTTTAAACCTATGTCTATTATATCAATTCTGTCTATATTTTTTACCTATATCTATTATATCTATTATGCCTATATTTTATACCTATATCTATCATATATATTATGTCTATATTTTATACCTCTATCTATTATATCTATTTTTTATACTTATCTCTATTATGTCTACATTTTATACCTATATAGATTATATCTTTTATGTCTATATTTACACCAATATCTATTATAACTTTATGTCTGTATTTTACACCTATACCTATTATGTCTATATTTTATAACTATATCTATTATAACTATTATTTCTATATTGTATAACTATATCTGGTGTATCTATTCTGTCTATATATTATACCTATATCTATTATGTGTTTATTTTATACCTATATCTATATATCTATTAGGTCTATATTTTTTACCTATATCTATTATGTCTATATTTTATACCTATATCTATTATATTTCTTATGTCTATATTTTATACCTATATATATCATAAGTATTATGTCTATATTATATACCAATATATATCATTTCTATTATGTCTATGTTTTATACCTATATCTATTATATCTTTTATATCTATATTTTATACCTATATCTATTATATCTATTATGTCTGTATTTTATACCTATATCAATTATACCTATTATGTCTATCATTTATACCTATATCTATTGTATCGATTATGTCTATATTTCATACCTACCTCTATTATATCTTATGTCTATATTTTATACCTATATGTATTACGTCTATATTTTATAGCTATATCTATTATATCTCTTATGTCTATATTTTTTACCTATATCTATTACGTCTGTATTTTATACCTATATCAATTATATCTATTAGGTCTATATTTTATACCTATATTTATTATATCTATTATGTCTGTATTTTATACCCATATCTATTATATCTATTATGTCTGTATTTTATCCCTCTATCTATTGTATCTATTATGTCTATATTTTATAACTCTATCCATTATATCTATTATGTCTATATTTTAAAGCTATATCTATTATGTCTATTTAATACCTATATCTATTGTATCTATAATGTCTACATTTTATACCTATATCTATTATGTCTATATTTAATACCTATATTTATTATATCTATTATGTCTATATTTTATCCCTCTATCTATTATGTCTATATTTTATAACTCTATCAATTATATCTATTATGTCTATATTTTATACCTCTATTATATCTATTATGCCTATATTTTATACCTATATCTATTATATCTATTATGTCTATATTTTATACCTATATCTACTATGTCTATTATGTCTATATTTTATTCCTATATATATTATATCTATTATGTCTGTATTTTATACCGATATCTATTATATCTATATTTCATACCTATATTTATTATATTTATTATGCCTATATTTTATACGTATATCTATTATGTCTATATTTCATACCTATATCTATTATGTCTGTATTGTATAACTATATCTATTATGTCTATATTTAATACCTTTATCTATTATATCTATGTCTATATTTTGTATCTATATCTACTATGTCTATATTTAATACCTATAGTCGATTATATCTATTATGTCTAGTATTTTATACCTATATCTATTATATTTATTATGTCTAAATTTTACACCTATATCTATTATGTCTACATTTTATACCTATATCTATTATGTCTATATTTTATATCTATATCTGTTATATCTATTATGTCTATATTTTATACCTGTATCTATTATATCTATTATGTCTATATTTTATATTTTTATCTATTATTTCTATTATGTCTATATTTTATAGCTACATCTATTATAACTATTATATCTATATTTTTTACCTATATCTATTATATCTATTGTGTCTATATTTTGTACCTATATCTATTATGTCTATTACGTCTATATTGTATACCTACATCTATTATATCTATTATGTCTATATTTTAAAACTATATCTATTACATCTCTTATGTCTATATTTTATACCTATATCTCTTATATCTATTATGTTTATATTTTATACCATATCTATTATGTCTGTATTTTATACCTATATTTATTATATCTAATATGTCTATATTTTACAACTATGTCTATTATAACTATATTTTATACCTATATTCTTATATCTGTATTTAATAACTATATCTCCTGTATCTATTAGATTTATATTATATAATTATATATATTATACCTATATTTTATACCTATATCTATTATATCTATTATATCTATATTTTATGACTATATCAATTATATCTATATTTTATGACTATATCAGTTATATCTATATTTTATACGTCTATCTATTATATCTTTTATATCTATATTTTATACCTACATCGATTATATCATATTTTATACCTTTATTTATTTTATCTATTATGTCTATATTTTATCCCTATATGTATTATATCTATTATGTCTATCTTTTATACCTATGTCTATTATATCTATTATGTCTTTATTTTATACCTATATCTATCAAATCTATTATGTCTCTATTTTATACCTATATTTGTTATATCAATTATATCTATATTTTATACCTATATCTATTATATCTATTATGTCTATATTGTATACCTATATCTTTTGTATGTATTATGTCTATATTTTATATCTATATATATTATATGTATTATGTCTATACTTTATACCTATATCTATTACGTCTATATTTTATACCTGTATCAATTATATTTATTATGTTTATATTTTATACCTATATCTATTATATCTCTTATGTTTCTATTTTATACCTATATCTATTATATCTATTATGTTTATGTTTTATACTCACGTCTGTTATGTCTATATTTTATTCCTATATGTATTATATCTATTATGTCTATATTTTATACCTATATCTCTTATGTCTTTATTTTATACCTGTATCTATTATGTCTACATTTTATACCTTTATCTATTATATCTATTATGTCTATATTTTATACCTATATCTATTATGTTTTTTATGTCAATATTTTATTCCTATATATAATATCTATTATGTATATATTTTATAACTATATATATTAAGTCTATATTTTATACCTATATTTATTATATTTATTATGTCTATATTTTATACCTATATCTATTATGTCTATATTTTATACCTATATCTACTATGTCTATATTATATAACTATATCTATTATGTCTATATTTTATACCTATATGTATTATATCTATTATGTCTATATTTTATACGTATATCTATTATGTCTATATTTTATACCTATATCTATTATATCTATTATGTCTATATTTTATACATATATCTATTATATCTATTATATCTATATTTTATACCTATATCTACTATAACTATATTTTATACCTATATCTATTATATCTATGTTTTATACTTTTATCTATTATATCTATTATATTTAAATTTTATAATTATATCTATTATATCTATATATTATACCTATATCTATTATATCTATTATATCCATATTTTATACCTATATCTATTATATCTATATTTTATACTGATATCTATTATTTGTATTACATCGATATTTTATACCTATTTCTATTATATCTATATTTTATACCCGTATCTATTATATCTTTTATGTCTATATTTAATACCGATATCAATTATATGTATTATGTCTATATTTTATACCTATGTCTATTACATCTATTTTGTCTATATTTTATACCTATATATATAATATATATTATGTCTGTATTTCACATCTATATCTATTATATCTATTATGTCTATATTTTATACCTATATCTATTATGTCTATATTGTATACCTATATCCATTGTATCTTATGGCAATACTTTATACCTGTATCTATTATATATATTATGTCTATGTTTTATACCTATATCTATTATGTCTCTATTTTATTCCTATAACTATTATGTCTTCATTTTATTCCTATATCTATTATATCTATTATGATTATATTTGATAACTGTATCTATTATATTATTATGTCTATATTTTATACCTATGTATAATATCTATATTTTATACCTGTATCTATTATATCTATTATGTCTATATTTTATACCTATATAATGTCTATATTTGAAACCTATATCAATTATATCTATGATGTCTATATTTTATAACTGTCTATTATATCGATTATGTCTATATTGTATACCTATGTCTATGATGTCTATTATGTCCATATTTAATACCTATATCTATTATATCTATTATGTCTATATTTTAGACCTATATCTATTATATCTATTATATCTATATTTTACACCTATATCTATTATAACTATATTTTATTCGTATATCTATTGTATCTCTATTTTATACCTATATCTATTATATCTATATTTTATACGTATATCCATTATGCCTATTATATCTATATTTTGTATCTATATGTATTATATCTATATTTTATACGTGCATCTATTATATCTATTATGTCTATATTTATACCTATATCAATTATATCTATATATTATAATTATGTGTATTATATCTATATTTTATTCCTGTATCTATTATATCTATTATGTCTATATTTTATACCTCTATATATTATATCTATGATGTCTATATTATATACCTATATCTATTTTACCTATTATCTCTATATTTTACACCTATAACTCTTTTATCTATATTTTATAACTCTATCTATTGTATCTGTTATATTTATATTTTGTAAATTTATCTATCTACAATTTATACCTATATCTATTATAACAATTATATCTATACTTTATACCTATATTTATTATATCTATATTTTAAACCTATATCTATTATATCTATTATATCTATATTTTACACGTATATCTATTTTATCTATATTTTATAGCTATATCTATATATCTATCATCTCTATATTTTTACGTATATCTTTTTATCTATTATGTCTATATCTTATATCGATTATATGTATATTATATTTTATAATTATATCTACTACATCTGTATTTTATACCTGTATCTATTATATCTATTATATCTATAGTTTATATGTATATCTATTATATTTATATTTTATACGTATTTCTATTATGTCTATTATGTCTATATTTCATACCTATATCTATTATGTCTATGTTTACACCTGCATCTATTATGATTATTTTGTCTATATTTTAAAAATATGTCTATTATATCAATTCTGTCTATATTTTTTACCTATATCTATTATATCTATTATGCCTATATTTTATACCTATATCTATCATATATATTATGTCTATATTTTATACCTGTATCTATTATATCTATTTTTTATACCTATCTCTATTATGTCTACATTTTATAGCTATATAGATTATTTCTTTTATGTCTATATTTTACACCTATATTTATTATATCTTTTATGTCTGTATTTTACACCTATACCTATTATGTCTATATTTTATAACTATATCTATTATAACTATTATCTCTATATTGTATAACTATATCTGGTTTATCTATTCTGTCTATATATTATCCCTATATCTATTATGTGTTTATTTTATACCTATATCTATTATACCTATTAGGTCTCTGTTTTTTACCTATATCTTTTATGTCTATATTTTATACCTATAACTATTATATCTATTATGTCTATATTTATACCTATATATATGATAAGTATTATGTCTATATTTTAAACCAATATATATCATTTCTATCATGTCTATGTTTTATACCTATATCTATTATATCTCTTATATCTATATTTTATACCTATATCTATTATATCTATTATGTCTATATTTTATACCTATATCTATTATATCTATTATATCTATATTTTATACCTTTATCTATTATATCTATCATGTCTATATTTTACACCTATAACTATTTTGTCTATATTTTTTACCTATATCTATTATATCTATTGTGTCTATATTTTATACCTATATCTATTTAGTCTTATGTCTATATTGTATACCTACATCTATTATATCTATTATGTCTATATTTTATACCTATATCTATTATATATATTATGTCTATATTTTATACCTATATCTGTTATGTCCATTATGTCTATATCTTATACATATATCTATTATATCCATTATGTCTATATTTTATACCTATATCTATTATATCTTTTATATCTATATTTTACCTATATCTTTTATATCTATTTTGTCTATATTTTATAACTATTTCAATTATGTCTATATTTAATACCTATATCTATTATTTCTAGTATGTCTATATTTTAAACCTATATCTATTATATCTCTTATGTCTATATTTTTTACCTATATCTTTTATATCTCTTATGTCTATATTTTATACCCATATCTATTTTGTCTATATTTTATACCTATATCTATTATATCTAATATGTCTATATTTTATACCTATATCTATTATATCTATATTTTATACTTGTATCTCTTATATGTATTACATCGATACTTTATACCTATATTATTCTAACTATTATAACTGTATTTTATGCCAATATCTATTATATCGATTTTATCTATTATTTATATATTTTATACCTATGTCTATAATATCTATTATATCTATATTTTATTCCTATATCTAATATACGTATTGTATCTATATTTTATACCTACGTCTATTATAACTATTATGTCTATATTTTATACCTATATCTCTTATGTCTATATTTTATACCTATGTCTATTATATATATTGTGTCCTCTTTTTATACCTATATCAATTATGTTTATATTTTATAACTATACCTATTTTATCTATTATGTCTACATTTTATACCTATATGTATTATGTCTATATTTTGTACCTATATCTATTATATTTATTATGTCTATATTTTAGATCTATATTTATTATATCTATTATGTCTATATTTTATACCTATATCTATTATGTCTATTATGTCTATGTTTTATACCTATATTTTATCTATAATGTCTACATTTTATATCTATATCTATTATGTCTATATTTTATACGTATATCTATTATATCTCTTAGGTCTATATTTTATACCTATATCTATTTTATTTATATTTCATACCTATATCTATTATATCTATTATGTCTATGCTTTATACCTATATTTATTATATCTATTATGTCTATGTTTTATACCCATATTTTATCTAAAATGTCTACAATTATACCTATATATATTATGTCTATATTTTATACGTATATCTATTATATCTCTTAGGTCTATATTTTATACCTATATCTATTTTATTTATATTTCATACCTATATCTATTATATCTATTATGTCTGTGTTTTATACCTATATCTATTATATCTATTATATCTGTATTTTATACCTATATCTATTATATATATTTTTATACCTATATCAATGATACCTATGATATCTATATGTTATATCTATATCTATTATATCTATTATGTCTATATTTTATACCTATATCTATTATATCTATTATGTCTATATTTCATACTATATCTCTTATACATCTTTTGTCTGTATTTCATACGTATATCTATTATGTCTATATTTTATACTTACATCTATTATATCTATTATGTCTGTATTTTTATAACTATATCTATTATATCTATTATGTCGATATTTTATACCTATACATATTATATCATTTATGTCTATATTTTATACCTATATCTATTATATCTATTATGTCTATATCTTAGAACTATATCTATTATATCTTTTATGTCTTTATTTTAAACCTATACCTAATATATCTATTATGTCAATATTTCATACCTATATCTATTATAAACCATTATGTCTATATTTGAACATATATCTATGATGTCTATATTTATACCTGTATCTATTATAATTATTATGTCTATATTTGATACCTATATCTATTATATCTATTATGTCTAACATTATTCCTATATCTATTATATCTAATATGTCTATATTGATACCTATATCTATTATATCTATTATGTCTATATTTTCTACCTATTTCTATTATATCTAATATGTTTATATTTTATACCTATATCTATTATGTCTATATTTTATATCTATATCTATTATATCTATTATGTCTATAATTTATACCTCTATCTAGTATTTCTATTATGTCTATATTTTAATACCTACATCTATTATATCTAGTATGTCTATATCTTATACATATATCTATTATATCTATTATGTCTATATTTTATACCTATATATATTATATTTATTTTGTGTACATTTTAAACCTATTTCAATTATGTATGTATTTTATTCCTATATCTATTATATCTATTATGTCTGTATTTTACACCAATATCTATTATATCTATTATGTCTTTACTATATACCTATATCTATTATATCTATTATGTCTGTGTCTTATACATATATCTATCTATTATGTGTATATTTTGTACCTATATCTATGATGTCTATTTTTCATACCTACATTTTTATACCACTTATGTCTATATTTTATTCCTATATCTGTTATATCTATATTGTCTGTGTTTTATACATATATCTATTATGTCTATATTTTATACTTATATCTATTATATCTATTATGTCTGTATTTTATACCCATATCTATTATATCTATTATGTCTATATTTTATACCTGTATCTATGATAAGCATTATGTCTATATTTTATACCTACATCTATTATATCTACTATGTCTATATTTTACTCCTATATCTATTATATCTATTACGTCTATATTGTATACCCATCTCTATTATATCTATTATGTTTATATTTTATACCTATATGTACTATATCTATGTCTATATTTTATAACTATTTCTATAATGCCTATATTTTATACCTTTATCTATTATATCTATTATTTCTATATTTTATACCTATATCTATTATATGTATTATGTCTATACTTTACTCCTATATCTATTATATCTACTATGTCTATATTTTACACCTATATCTATTATATGTATTACGTCTATATTTTATACCCATCTCTATTATATCTATTATGTTTATATTTTATACATATATCTATTATATCTATGTGTATATTTTATACCTGTATCTATTATGTCTATATTTTATACCGATATCTATTATGACTATATTTTATACCTATTTCAATTATGTCTATATTTTATTCGTATATCCATTATATCTATTATGTCTATATTTTACACCTATATCTATTATATCTGTTATATCTATATTTTATACCTATATCTCTTATAACTATTGTGTCTATATTTTATACCTATATCTATTATATCTATTATGTCTATATCTCATAACTATATCTATTATGTAGATATTTTTATAACGATATCTATTATATATAGTGTCTAATTTTATACCTATATCTATTATGTTTATATTTTATAATATAACCTGTTACATCTATGATGTCTATATTTATACCTATATGTATTTTGTCTATATTTTCTAACTATATCCATAATATTTATTATGTCTATATTTTAGACCTATACTTATCTTTTATATTATATTTTATACATTTATCTATTATGTCTATATGTTATACCTATATGGATTATATCTATTATGTCTATATTTTATTCCTATATCTATTAAAATTATTGTGTCTCTATTTGATACGTATATCTATTATATCTATTATTTCTATATTTCATACCTATTTCTATTATATCTATTATGTCTATATTTAATACCTATATCTATTATGTCTGTATTTTATACCTATATATTTTATATCTATTTTTTTATTATACTTTAAGTTCTAGGGTACTATACCTATCATATGTATTATGTATATATTTCATACCTATATCTATTATAACCATTATGTCTATACTTTGTACCTATATCTATTATGTCTATATATTATACCTATATCTATTAAAATTATTGTGTCTCTATTTCATACGTATATCTATAATATCTATTATGTCTATATTTTATACCTATATCTATTATATCTATAATGTCTATATTTTATACCTATATCTGTTATGTCTCTATTTTATACCTATATCTATTATATCAATTATGTCTATTTTTTATACCTATATCTATTATATCTATTATGTCTATATTGTATACCGATATCTATTATGTCTATATTTTATTCCTATATCTATTATATCTACTATGTCTATATTTTATACCTATATCTATTGTGTCTATATTTTATACCTATTTCTATTATATCTAATATGTCTATGTTTTATACTTATATCTATTATGTCTATATTTTATATCTATATCTATTATATCTATTATGTCTATATTTAAACCTCTATCAATTATATCTATTATGTCTATATTTTATACCTATATCTATTTCATCTATTATGTCTATATCTTATACGTATATCTATTATATCTATTATGTCTATATTTAATACCAATACCTATGATATCTATTATGTCTATATTTTATATCTATATCTATTATATCTATTATGTCTCTATCTTATACATCTGTCTGTTATATCTATTATGTCTATATTTTATACCTATATTTATTTTATGTATTATGTCTTTATTGTATACCTATTTCAATTATGTCTGTATTTTATTCTATATCTATTATATCTATTATGTCTATATTTTATACCTATATCTATTATATCTATTATGTCTATATTTTATACCTATGTCTATTATATCTTTTATGTCTATATTTTATACCTATATTTTTTATATCTATTTGTATATATTTTATACCTATTTCAATTACGTCTATATTTTATTCCTATATCTATCTATTATGTATATATTTTATACCTATATCTATTATAATTATTATGTGTATATTTGATACCTATATCTATTATATCTATTATGTCTATACTTTATAACTATTTCTATTATATTTATTATGTATATATTTTATACCTATATCTACTATGTCTATATTTTATACCTATATCTATTATATCTATTATGTCTATATTTTATACCTAGATCTATTATATCTATTATGTCTATATTTATACCTATATCTATTATATCTATTATGTTTTATTTTAAACCTATACCTATTATATCTATTATGTCTATATTTCATACCTATATCTATTATAAGCATTATGTGTATATTTTATACCTATATCTATTATGTCTATATTTTATACCTATATCTATTATATTTATTATGTCTCTATTTTATACCTATATCTATTATATCTCTTATGTCCATATCTTTTACCTATAACGATTATATCTAAAGTGTCTGTATATTATACATATATTTATTATGTCTATATTGTATATCTCTATCTATTATATCTATTATGTCTATATTTTATAACTTTATCTATTGTATCTATTATGTATATATCTTATACATATATCTGTTATATGTATTGTGTCTATATTTCATACCTATATTTTTATACCAGTTGTGTCTATATTTTATACCTATATCTATTACATCTATTATGTCTATATTTTATACCTATATCTATAATATCTACTCTGTCTATATTTTGTACCTATATCTATTATATCTATTATGTCTATATTTTATACCTATATCTATTATATCTTTTATGTCTATATTATATAACTATACATTATGTCTATATTTTATATCTACATCCATTATATATATTATGTCTATATTTTATATCTATATCTATTATGTCTATATTTAATATGTATATCTATTATATCTATTTTGTCTATACTTTATACCTATATCTATGAATCTATTATGTCAATACTTTACACCAATATATATTATGTCTATATTTTATACCTGTATCGATTATATGTGTTATGTCTATATTTTAAACCTATATCTATTATATCTCTTATGTCGATATTTTATACCTATATATAATATATCGATTATGTTTATATTTTATACCCCATATCTATTCTGTTTAAATTTTTATACCTATATCTATTATATCTATTATGTCTATATTTTATAACTTTATCTACTATACTTCTTATGTCTATATTTTATACCTATATCTATTAATCTATTGTGTCTATACTTTATAACTATATCTATTATGTCTATATTTTATATTTTTATCTATTATATCTATTATGTCTATATTTATTTCCTATATCCAGTACATCTATTATGTCTGTTTCTTATGCGTATATCCATTATATAAAACTATATCTATATTTTATACCTATATCTATTATATCTGTATTTGATAGCTATATCCATTATATCTATTATATCTATATTTAATACATATATCTATTATATCTATTGTCTATATTTTATGCCTGTATCTATTATATCTTTTTTGTACATGTATCTATTATATCTATTATATATATATTTATACCTATATCTATTATATCTATATATTGTAACTGCATGTATTATATCTATTTTGTCTATATTTTATACCTATATCTATTTTATCTATTATGTCTATATTTTATACCTATATCTATTATATCTATTATGTCTGTATTGCATACCTATATCTATTATATGTATTATGTCTATATTATATACCTATATCTATTATATCTATTTGTCTATACCTATTATACCTATTATGTCTATAATTTATACCTGTATCTATTATATCTATTGCCTATATTTTATACTTCTATCTATTATATCTTTTATGTCTATATTTTATAAATTAATCTATTACATCTATTAGGTCTAAATTTTATACCTCTATCTATTACATCTATTATGTCTATATTTTTATACCTCTATCTGGGCATATCTATTATGTCTATATTTTATACTTCTATCTATTATATCTATTTTGTCTATAGTTTATACGTCTATCTGTTATATCAATTATGTCTAATTTTATACGTCTATTATATTTATTATGTCTATAATTTATACCTATGTCTATTATATCTATTATGTCTATAATTTATACCTTTATTATATCTATTATGTCTATATTTTAAACCTCTATCCATTATATCTATTATATCAATTATGTCTATATTTTATACCTCTATTTATTATATCTATTTATCTATGTTTTTATAACTACATATCATTTCTATTATATCTATATTTTTAACTATGTCTATTATGTCTTTAACTTATACCTATATCCATTACATCTATTATGTCCATATTTTATGCCTATATCTTTTAATGTCTATATTTAATATGGATATCTATTATATCTACTATGTCTATATTTTATACCTATATATATTCTATCTATTATGACTCTATTTTATACCTATATCTATTAGATCTATTATGTCTGTATCTATTATGTCTATTATGTCTATCTTTTTATAACCTATATCATATTATATCTATTGTATATATTTTAGAGCAATATCTATTATATCTAAATTGTCCTATATTTATACCTCTATTATATTTCTAATGTCCATATTTTAATACATCAGTCTATTATATCTGTATTTTATAACTTTATCTATTATATATATTATGTCTATATTTTATACCTTAGATCTATTATGTCTGTCTATTCTATTATACATAGTATGCCTATATTTTAGACGTATATCTATATCTATATGTCTATATTTTATACATGTCTTATATCTATTATGTCTATATTTTATACCTATATCTATTATATCTATTAGGTCTATATTTTAATTCCTATATCTATTATGTATATATTTAATACCTATATCTATTATATCTATTATGTCTATATGTTATATTTATATCTATTACGTCTATATTTTATACCTCTAATCGATTATATCTATTGTATCTATATTTTATACTTATATCTATTATAATCTATTACCTATATCTATTATATCTATATTTATACAATATCTATTTTATCTATTATATCTATATTTTAAACCTATATATTTTATATCTATTATGTCTACAGTTTATACCTGCCTCTATTATACCTACTAGTCTATATTTTATACCTATATCTATTATGTCTATATTTTACCTGTATCGATTATATGTAATGTCTATATATAACTGTACCGATTATATGTATTATGTCTAATTTTATACCTATATCTATTATATCTCTTATGTATATATTGTATACCTATATCTATTATCTATTGTCTATATTTTATCGCTACGCCTGTTATATCTATTATGTCTATTATATCTATATTTTCTACCTATATCTATTATATCTATATTTTATACCAATATCTATTTTATCTATTATATCTATATTTTAAACCTATATATTTTATATCTATTATGTCTATAGTTTATATCTGTATCTATTATAGCTATTATGTCTATATTTTATACCTATATCTATTATATCTATATTTTATACCGATATCTATTATATCTTTTATATTTATATTTTATAACTATATCTTTTTTATCTATATTTTAAACCGGTATCTATTATAACTATTGTATCTATATTTTATTCCTATATCTATCATATGTATATTTTATACCTATATCTATTATGTCTATAGTTTATATCTGTATCTATTATACTTATTATGTCTATATTTTATACCTATATGTATTATATCTATATTTTATACCTATATCTAATTTATCTTTTATATATATTTTATAACTATATCTATTATATCTATATTTTATGCCTATATCTATTATAACTATTATATCTATATTTTACCTATATTTATTAATGTATATTTTATACCTATATCTAATATATCTATTATAATATATTTCATACCTATATCTATTATATCTGTATTTTATACCTATATCTTTATATCCATTATGTCTACATTTTATACCAGTATCCAATATATCTATTATGTGTATATTTCATACCTATCTATTATATCTATTCTGTCTACATTTTATACCTATATCTCGTATGTCTATATTTCATACCTATATCGATTATATCTATTATGTCTATGTTTTATACCTATATGTATTATGTCTTTTTGTCTCTATTTTATACCTATATTTATTATATCTATTATGTCTCTGCTTTATACCTATATCTATTATGACTATATCTTATACCTATGTCTATTATATCTATTATGTCTATACTGTATACGTCTACTATATCTATTATAGCTTTTTTTTATACCTATATCTATTATGTCTGTATTTTATACCTATATCTGTTATATCTATTATGTCTGTATTTTATAACTGTATGTATTATGTCTATAATGTCTATATTTTATACCTCTATCTATTATATCTTTTATGTCTACATTTTATCGCTTTATCTATTATATCTATTAGGTCTATATTTTATACCTCTATCTATTACATCTAATATGTCTGTATTTTATACCTCTATCTGCCATATGTATTTTGTCTATATTTTATACCTCTATCTCTTATCTCTATTATATCTATTTTTTCTATAGTTTATACGTCTATCTGTTATATCTATTATGTCTATATTTTATACGTCTATCTACCATATATTATGTCTATATTTTATACCTATATCTATTATATCTATTATGCCTATAATTTACACCTCTATTATATCTATTATGTCTATATTTTATACCTCTATCCATTATATATATATATGAATTATGTCTATATTTTATACCTGTATTTATTGTATCTACTTTGTCTATGTTTTATAACTACATATTTTTTCTATTATGTCTATATTTTAACCTATATCTATTATGTCTTTATTTTTACCTATATCCATTACATCTATTATGTCTATATTTTATTCCTGTATCTATTATGTCTATATTTTATACCTATATCTATTATATCTACTATGACTGTATTTTATACCTCTATTATATCTATTATATCTGTATTTATACCTATATCTATTATGTCTATATTCAATACTTATATCTATTATATCTACGATGTCTATATTTTATACCTATATATATTCTATTCATTATGTCTATATTTTATACCTATATTTATTAGATCTATTATGTCTGCATCTATTATAACTATTATGTCTATCATTTATCCTATATCTATTATATCTATTGTATATATTTTATAGCAATATCTATTATATCTATTTTAACTATATTTCATACATGTATCTATTATATCTCTTATGTCTATATTTTATACCTCAATCTATTTTATCTATTATGTCTATATTTATACCTCTATCTATTATATCTATTATGTCTATATTTTATACCTCTATCTATTATATCTATATTTTATAACTATATCTATTATATGTATTATGTCTATATTTTATACCTATATCTATTCTATCTATTATATCTGTCTATATTTTATACGTATATCTTTGTCTATTATGTCTATATTTTATACCTCTCTTATATCTATTATGTCCATATTTCATACCTGTATCTATTATATCTATTAGTTCTATATTATATACATATATCTATTATGTCTATATTTAATACCTATATCTATTATAACTATTATGTCAAAGTTTAATACGTATATCTATTATGTCTATATTTTGTACCTATATCTATTATATCTATTTTATCTATATTTTATAGCTGTATCTTTTATACAGTATTTTATACCTATATCTATTATATCTATATTTTATGCCTATATCTATTATATCTATTATATTTATATTTTATTATTTTATTTGTTTTATCCATATTTTATATATGTATCTATTTTTCTATTATATCTATATTTTATACATATACTATTGTACCTTTTATACGTATATCTATTATCTCTATATATTATCCCTATATCTATTATATCTATTATGTCTATATTTATACCTATATCTATTATACCTATTATGTCTGTATTTCGTACTATAGCTATTATGTCTATATTTTATACCTATATCTATTGTCTCTGTTATATTTATATTTTATAACTATAATCTATTATATCTATATTTTATACCTATATCCTTAATCTATGACATCAATATTTTATACCTATATCTATTATATCTATATTAGATACCTTTATCTTTTTATCTATTATGTCTATATTAAACCTATATCTATTATATCTATTATGTCTATATATTATACCTATGTCTATTATATCTATTATGTCTATATTTTATACCTATATCTATGAAATCTATTATGTCTCTATTTTATACCTATATTTCTAATATCTACTATTTCTATATTTTATACCTATATCTATTATATCTATTATGTCTATATTGTATACGTATAACTATTGTATGTATTATGTCTATGTTTTATACCTATATCTACTATATCTATTATGTCTATACTTTATACCTATATATATTATGTCTATACCTTTTACCTCTATTATTATGTCCTATATTTTATCCCTGTATCGACTAAATTTATTATGTCTATATTTTATACCTATATCTATTATATCGCTTACTTTATATTTTATGCCCATATCTATTATGTCTATATTCATACCTATATCTGTTATATCTATTACGTCTAATTTTATACTCTATCAATTATATCAATTATGTCTGTATTTTAGACCTCTACTATATCTATATGCCTATATTTTATACCTATTAATATTTATCTATTTTTAATTCATTGTATAACTGTATACCTATTCTATTAAGTCTTTATTTAACTATTTTATTATACTATTATGTTATATTTTATAAGTATATCTATTGATGTTGTATTTGTATAATATAATCTATTATGTCTATATTCATACCTATATCTATTAATTACTATTATGTGTAATATTTTATACCTATATCTATTATATCTATTATGTTAGATTTTTATACCTATTATCTATTATATCTATTATGTCTATATTTTAACTTACATCTATTATATCTATTGTGTTCTATATTTAACTATTCTATATCTATTAATATCTATTTTTATACCTTATCTTTATGTCATATTTTATACCTATATTTCTATATCTATATTTAATACCTATATCTATTATACTCTATTAGATTTATATTTTATAATTATATCTTTTTATATTATTTTATACCTATATCTATTATATATATTATATCTATATTTTATGACTATATCATTATATCTATATTTTATACGTATATCGATTGACTGTAGATATCTATATTTTATACCTATATATTATATCTATATTTTATACATATGTCTATTATATCTATTATGTCTATTTTTGTACCTATATCTATATCTCTATTATGTCTATATTTTATACCTATGTCTATTATATCTATTATGTCTATATTTTATAGCTATATCTATCACCCTATTATCTGTCTATTTTGTACCTATATTTGTATAGCTATTATGTCTATATTTTATACTGTATCTAATTTATCTATTATGATCATATTTTATAACTATATCTATTGTATGTATTATGTCTATATTTTATACCTATATCTATTATATCTATCATGTCTATTCTTTATTCTTATATCATTATGTCTATATTTTATATCTGTATCGATCATATGTATTATGTCTATATTTATACCTATTCCTATTATTACCCAATTCTAGATTTTAACCTATATCTATTTTTCTATTATGTTTTTATTTCATCCATGTCTATTTAGTCTATATTTTCTATGTCCTATTATATCGATTAGTCTGTATCTTTTAACCGATTCTTATTATATCTTAACTGTTCTATATTTTATCCTATATGTATTATTTATATTATTGTCTATCTGTATACATTCTTTATCTCTTATTTTATTCTTAGTTGTATCTATATGATATTCATTATGTCGTATCATTTTACCTATTCTATTATATCTGTTTTAGTCTATACTATTATACCTGAGATCTATCATTTTAACTCATATATATGTCTCTATTTTATATTATATCCTTTATATCTTTGTTATATAGTTATACATTTATATTTATGTCCTTCTTTTAATAACTCTATATCTTTAACTTATGTCTGTAGTATATTACCTATATCTATTAGATCTATTTTCTATCCTTTAGATCCTAGTATACTCTTATGTCTATATTTTGTATACTATATATTATGTCTCTTACTTTTTATATACTATATCAGTTATATAATCTATTATGTCCTATATTTTACCATATCTTTATATTATGTCTAATTTAATATTATATCCTATTCTGTGTATATTTTCCGTATTATAAGTCTTATCATATTTTTATCCTATATCTATTATGTCTCTTTGTATCCATATAATGTATCTCTTAGACTATATCTTTATGTCTATACTATTTAGATCAGTTGTCTAATATTCTAATTTCCATGTTAATACTGGCTATATCAATTTTAGCCTATCTTTAACTATTATGTTAATTTATCCCTATATCCATTTGTCATATTTTTCTATATAGGCTATCATATTTTATATCTATCTTATTATCCTATATCATTGTCTTTATGTCTAATTTTATAAAAATATCTAGTTGTGTATTTATTTTTTATACCTCTATCTATTATATCTGATATGTCTATTCTTTATACGTATATCTATTATGTCTATATTTTAACAACCTATTCGATATGATATCTATTATGTCTATTTTTTTATACCTATATCTATTATATCTCTATGTCTATTATTTAATACCGTATATCTGTTATTCTATTAGTCTGTATGTAATACACTGTGTCTATTAGATCTCATGCATGTCTATATTTGATACCTATATTATTATTCTATATATGTCATTTTTATACTATATCTATTTTATCTCTATGTCTCTATATTTAATATCCTGATATTCTATTATATCTATTTTATGTATATTTTATACTTAGTATCTAAATATCATTATGTCTTAATTTCACTACTATATCTATTATATCTATAATGTTATATTTTTCAACCTTAATATCTATTAAGTCTAATTTTATACCTATATCTATTATATCTATTATGGATATATTTCATAGCTTCAACTATTATGTCATATTTTATACTCGATATTGTATAAAACTGTAATGTTCTATTTTTAGAGTATAATCTATAATGGCTATATATTACACCTAGGTCTATTATGTCGTAATTTTATAACCTATATCTATATGTCTTTATTTTAATACTATATTTATAAAATTATCGTATTGCCTAACTTATAATGGGGGGGGGGGGGGGGGGGGGGGGGTGGGAGAGTCTATGGTCTATATTTTATCTGTATCATTATCTAGCTTTTATCTATATCTATTATGTCTTATATTTATTTTAATGTCTTATCGTCGATGTTTAATATTGTATCCCTTGACTTATTCTTAATTATGGTCTAATTTACAAAATGCCTCTATCTATTATATGTTTATATGCTATTATTATTATCACATCTATTATACTATTTATATACTATATATCCTATTTATACCTATATCTATAACTATTACGATATCTATTTTCTAATTTCATCACTATATCTATATATCTATATTTTTATGTTTTTATATATATACTATTATATTATATTTTGATTCCTGTATCTTTATATCTATATTTATAACCTCTATCTTAATTATATCTATATTTTATTACGTATATCTATTAATCTATTATATCTATATTCTACCTATATCTAGTATGATCTATAATTTTATACCTATATCTATATCCATTAATGTCTATTTTTTAATAACTATTATCATATATCCATATTTTACACTGTATGTATTATCCTATATTTTTCGCCCTATAGTATTATATCTGACTTTATGTCTATATTTTATACCTATATGGTGTTTATCTATTGGTTCTAGTATTATATACATATATCCTGTTATACCTATTATGTCGATATAACTATAACTAATTTATCTATATTTTATACGTATATCTAATTTTGTCTGTTATATTTACTTGTTATAACGCTCTATTATAATCTATAATTTCAGACCTATATTTATCATATCCATTATGTCTATATTTGTTATGCCTATATCTAATTATATCTATTATGTCTATATTTTAATACCTGTATCTATTATATGCTATTATGTCTAAATTATACCTATATGTTTATGTCTCTATATTTTACCACCTAATCTGTTTATATCGATTATTCTATATTTCATAACTATATATTAGTTCTATATTTTATATTATATCCATTATATATTTATACTATGTTTTATAATCTAATGTATATGTCTATATTTTAACAGATAATATCAAGTTTTTAATAGTCGTTTCTGTGTATATTTTATAACATGATCAATATAATTGCCTATTCTAATCTATTATGTCTAAATGTTAACCTATACTCTGTTTATGTCTATAATTTTATACCTCTATCAGTATGTCGTGTAATTGTATTCCTTATCTATTAATATCTATTATGTCCTTATTTGTATCACCTATACTATTATACCTATTACTATCTAGTTTTAATATTCCTTATCTATTGTAATCTATATTTTACTTAGATCTATTATATTCTATTATACCCATATTTTTATACCATATCTGTTATATCTACATTTATATCACTATCTATTATATCTTTATGTCTATATTTATAACCATACCTTTATATATATATTTTATACCTATACTTATTATAACTATTTGTCTACTATTTTAGACCTATATCAATTATATTATAGTTTTATAACCTAATGTATTATGCCCTTTTTTATCCCTAATCTTCTTTTCTAGTTATGTCTATATTTTTATCCTACATATATTATATCTATTATGTCTATATTAATATCCGATATTCCTATTAACTATTATGTCTATTATGATACCTATAACTTTTATCTTATATTTT
>NW_022144702.1:0-55601 GCF_007565055.1 Rhinopithecus roxellana
CCTATATCTATATCTCTTATGTATATTGTATACCTATATCTATTGTATCTATTATGTCTATATTTTATCGCTACGCCTGTTATATCTATTATGTCTATATTTTATACCTATATCTATCAAATCTATTATGTCTCTATTTTAGACCTATATTTGTTATATCTATCATGTCTATATTTTATACCTATATCTATTGTATGTATTATGTCTATATTTTATACGTATATGTATTATATATTATGTCCATACTTTATACCTGCATCTATTATGTCTATATTACACCAGTATCGATTATGTGTATTATGTCTGTATTTCATACCTATATCATTATATCTCTTATGTCCATATTTTATACCTATATCTATTATATCTATTATGTTTATATTTTATATCCATATCTATTATGTCTATATTTTATTCCTATCTATTATATCTATTATGTCTATATTTTATATCTTTATCTATTATATCTATTATGTCTATATTTTATACCTATATCTATTATATCTATTAGGTCTATATTTTATGCCTATATCTATTATATCCACTGTATCTATATTTTATACCTATATCTATTATATCTGTATTTGATACCTATATCCATTATATCTATTATATCTATATTTTATACATATATCTATCATATCTATTATGTCTATATTTTATTCCTATATCTACTATAACTATTATATCTATATTTTATACTTATAGATTATAACCATTTTATACCTATATCTATTATATCTGCATTTTTTTCCTATATCTATTTTATCTATTATATTTATATTTTATAATTATATCCATTATATCTATATTTTATACCTATATCTATTGTATCTATTGTCTATATTTTATGCATGTATCTATTATATCTATTTTTTATACATATATCTATTATATCTATATCTATATTTATACCTATATTATTATATCTATATTTTGCACCTGTATATAATCTATTATGTCTATATTTTATACCCATATCTATTGTATCTATTATGTTTATATTTTATACCTGTATCTGTAATATCTATTACGTCTAACTTTTATAACTGTATCTACTATCTATTATGTCTCTATTTTATACCTATATCTATTATGTCTATATTTTATACCTATCTTTATATCGATTATGTCTATATTTTATACGTATATCTATTATGTCTATATTTTATACCTATATCTATTATATCTATTATGTGTATATTTTATACCTATATCTATTATTTCTATGATGTCTTTATTTTATACCTGTATCTATTATAAATATATTTTATACCTATATCTATTATATCCATATTTTATACCTATATCTATTATATCTATTATATTTATATTTTATAATTTTATATATTATATCTGTATTTTATATCTGTATCTATTATATTACATCTATATTTTATACCTATATCTATTATATCTATTTTTATACCTCTATCTAACATCTCTTATGTATATTACATACCTATATCTATTATATCTATTATGTCTGTATTTTATAACTATATCTATCATATCTATTATTTCTGTATTTTTATACCTTTACCTATTATATCTATATTTTCTACCTATATCCTATTATATCTATATTTTATACCTATATCTATTTTGTCTATTATATCTATATTTCATACCGATATATATTATATCTATTATGTCTATATTTTATACCTATATCTATTATGTCTATAGTTTATATCTGTATCTATTATAGCTATTATGTCTATATTTTATACCTATATCTATTATATCTATATTTTATACCGATATCTATTATATCTTTTATATTTATATTTTATAACTATATCTTTTTATCTATATTTTAAACCGGTATCGATTATAACTATTTGTATCTATATTTTATTCCTATATCTATCATATGTATATTTTATACCTATATCTATTATGTCTATAGTTTATATCTGTATCTATTATATTTATTATGTCTAATTTTTATACCCTATATGTATTATATCTATATTTTATACCTATATCTAATTTATCTTTTATATATATATTTTATAACTATATCTATTATATCTATATTTTATGCCTATATCTATTATAAACTATTATATCTATATTTTATACCTATATTTATTATATGTATATTTTATACCTATATCTAATATATCTATTTATATATATTTCATACCTATATCTATTATATCTGTATTTTATACCTATATCTGTTATATCCATTATGTCTACATTTTATACCAGTATCCAATATATCTATTATGTGTATATTTCATACCTATATCTATTATATCTATTCTGTCTACATTTTATACCTATATCTCGTATGTCTATATTTCATACCTATATCGATTATATCTATTATGTCTATGTTTTATACCTATATGTATTATGTTCTTTTATGTCTCTATTTTATACCTATATTTATTATATCTATTATGTCTCTGCTTTATACCTATATCTATTATGACTATATCTTATACCTATGTCTATTATATCTATTATGTCTATACTGTATACGTCTACTATATCTATTATAGCTTTATTTTATACCTATATCTATTATGTCTGTATTTTATACCTATATCTGTTTATATCTATTATGTCTGTATTTTATAACTGTATGTATTATGTCTATAATGTCTATATTTTATACCTCTATCTATTATATCTTTTATGTCTACATTTTATCGCTTTATCTATTATATCTATTAGGTCTATATTTTATACCTCTATCTATTACATCTAATATGTCTATATTTTTATACCTCTATCTGCCATATGTATTTTGTCTATATTTTATACCTCTATCTCTTATATCTATTATATCTATTTTTTCTATAGTTTATACGTCTATCTGTTATATCTATTATGTCTATATTTTATACGTCTATCTACCATATATATTATGTCTATATTTTATACCTATATCTATTATATCTATTATGCCTATAATTTACACCTCTATTATATCTATTATGTCTATATTTTATACCTCTATCCATTATATATATTATATGAATTATGTCTATATTTTATACCTGTATTTATTGTATCTACTTTGTCTATGTTTTATAACTACATATTTTTTTCTATTATGTCTATATTTTAACCTATATCTATTATGTCTTTATTTTTACCTATATCCATTACATCTATTATGTCTATATTTTATTCCTGTATCTATTATGTCTATATTTTATACCTATATCTATTATATCTACTATGACTGTATTTTATACCTCTATTATATCTATTATATCTGTATTTTATACCTATATCTATTATGTCTATATTCAATACTTATATCTATTATATCTACGATGTCTATATTTATACCTATATATATTCTATTCATTATGTCTATATTTTATACCTATATTTATTAGATCTATTATGTCTGCATCTATTATAACTATTATGTCTATCATTTATACCTATATCTATTATATCTATTGTATATATTTTATAGCAATATCTATTATATCTATTTTAACTATATTTCATACATGTATCTATTATATCTCTTATGTCTATATTTTATACCTCAATCTATTATATCTATTATGTCTATATTTTATACCTCTTTCTATTATATCTATTATGTCTATATTTTATACCTCTATCTATTATATATCTATATTTTATAACTATATCTATTATATGTATTATGTCTATATTTTATACCTATATCTATCATATCTGTATCTATCTATTATATCTGTCTATATTTTATACGTATATCTTTGTCTATTATGTCTATATTTTATACCTCTCTTATATCTATTATGTCCATATTTCATACCTGTATCTATTATATCTATTAGGTCTATATTATATACATATCTATTATGTCTATATTTAATACCTATATCTATTATAACTATTATGTCAAAGTTTAATACGTATATCTATTATGTCTATATTTTGTACCTATATCTATTATATCTATTTTATCTATATTTTATAGCTGTATCTATTATAACAGTATTTTATACCTATATCTATTATATCTATATTTTATGCCTATATCTATTATATCTATTATATTTATATTTATTATTTTATTGTTTATACCATATTTTATATCTGGTATCTATTAGTTTCTATTATATCTATATGTTATACATATATCTATTGTACCTTTTTTATACGTATAATCTATTATATTCTATATATTATAACCTATATCTATTATATCTATTATGTCTATTTTTATACCTATATCTATTATACCTATTATGTCTGTATTTCGTACCTAGAGCTATTATGTCTATATTTTATACCTATATGCTATTGTAATCTGTTATAATATTTAATATGTTATAACTATATCTATTGATAATCTATATTTTATACCTATATCCATTATATCTATGACATCTATATTTTATAGTACCTATATTATTATATCGTATATTAATATACCTTTATCTTTAATAATCTATTATGTCTATATTTTAAACCATATATCTAGTATACTATTATGTCTATATATTATACCTATGTCTATTATATCTATTATGTCTATATTTTATACCTTATATCTAGTGAAAAGTCTATTATGTCTCTATTTTATACTCTATATATTCTAATATCTACTATTTCTATATTTTATACCTATATCTATTATATCTATTATGTCTATATTGTATACGTATAACTATTGTATGTATTATGTCTATGTTTTATACCTATATCTACTATATCTATTATGTCTATACTTTATACCTATATATATTATGTCTATACTTTATACCTATATCTATTATGTCTATATTTTATCCCTGTATCGACTAAATTTATTATGTCTATATTTTATACCTATATCTATTATATCGCTTACGTTATATTTTATGCCCATATCTATTATGTCTATATTTCATACCTATATCTGTTATATCTATTACGTCTATATTTTATAACTCTATCAATTATATCAATTATGTCTGTATTTTATACCTCTACTATATCTATTATGCCTATATTTTATAACCTATATATATTATATCTATTATGTCTACATTGTATACCTATATCTATTAAGTCTTTATTTTATACCTATATTTATTATATCTATTATGGTTATATTTATAAGTATATCTATTATGTCTGTATTTATAACTATATCTATTATGTCTATATTTCATACCTATATCTATTATATCTATTATGTGTATTTTATACCTATATCTATTATATCTATTATGTGTATATTTTATACCTATATCTATTATATCTATTATGTCTATATTTTATAACTACATCTATTATATCTATGTGTCTATATTTAATAATTCTATTATATCTATTATATCTATATTTTATACCTATATCTATTATGTCTATATTTTTACCTATATTTCTTATATCTATATTTAATACCTATATCTATTATATCTATTAGATTTATATTTTATAATTATATCTATTTTATATATATTTTATACCTATATCTATTATATATATTATATCTATATTTTATGACTATATCAATTATATCTATATTTTATACGTATATCGATTACATGTATTATATCTATATTTTATACCTATATCTATTATATCTATATTTTATACATATGTCTATTATATCTATTATGTCTATATTTTGTACCTATATCTATTATATCTATTATGTCTATATTTTATACCTATGTCTATTATATCTATTATGTCTATATTTTATAGCTATATCTATCAAATCTATTATGTGTCTATTTTGTACCTATATTTGTTATAGCTATTATGTCTAGATTTTATACTGTATCTATTATATCTATGATGATCATATTTTATAACTATATCTATTGTATGTATTATGTCTATATTTTATACCTATATCTATTATATCTATCATGTCTATTCTTTATTCTTATATCTATTATGTCTATATTTTATATCTGTATCGATCATATGTATTATGTCTATATTTTATACCTATATCTATTATACCTCATGTCTATATTTTATACCTATATCTATTATTTCTATTATGTTTATATTTCATACGCATGTCTATTATGTCTATATTTTATACCTATGTCTATTATATCTACTCTGTCTGTATTTTATACCTATGTCTATTATATCTAACCTGTGTATATTTTATTCCTATATGTATTATGTGTATTATGTCTGCATTTTATACCTATATCTGTTATGTCTATATTTTATATCTATATCTATTATATCAATTATGTCTATATATTATACCTATATCTATTATATCGATTATGTCTATATTTTATACCGATATCTATTATACCTCTTATGTCTATATTTTATAACTATATCTATTATATCTATTGTGTCTATACTTTATACCTTTATTTATTATGTCTCTTTTTTATATCTTTATCTATTATATCTATTATGTCTGTACTTTATACCTATATCTATTATGTCTATGTTTTATACCTATATCTATTATAACTCTTAGATCTATATTTTTTAACTATATATTATGTCTCTATTTATATCTATATCCATTTTATATATTATGTCTATATTTTATATCTGTATATATTATGTCTACATTTTACACCTATATCTATTATACCTATTCTGTGTATATTTTACACGTATATCTATTATATCTTTATATCTATATTTTATACCTATATCTATTATGTCTCTATTGTATACCTATATGTATTGTATCTCTTATGTCTATATTTTATACCTATATCTATTATATCTATTATGTCTAAATATTTTACCTATATCTTTCATGTCTATATATTATACCTATGTCTATTATGTCTATATTTTATACCTATATCTATTATATCTATTATGTCTAAATATTATACCTATATCATTTATGTCTATATTTTATACCTATATCTATTATGGCTATATTTTATACCTATATGTATTATATCTATTATGACTATATTTTATACCTATATCTATTATGTCTATTATGTCTATATTTTATAAAAATATCTATTGTGTATTTATTTTATACCTCTATCTATTATATCTGATATGTCTATATTTTATACGTATATCTATTATGTCTATATTTACACCTATATCTATTATATCTATTATGTCTATTTTTTATACCTATATCTATTATATCTATTATGTCTATATTTTATACCTATATCTGTTATATCTATTATGTCTGTATTGTATACCTGTGTCTATTATATCTATCATGTCTATATTTGATACCTATATATATTATATCTATTATGTCTATATTTTATACCTATATCTATTTTATCTATTTTATGTATATTTTATACTTATATCTATAATATCTATTATGTCTCTATTTCATACCTATATCTATTATATCTATAATGTCTATATTTTAAACCTATATCTATTAAGTCTATATTTTATACCTATATCTATTATATCTATTATGGATATATTTCATAGCTATAACTATTATGTCCATATTTTATATCTATATGTATTATAACTGTTATGTCCTCTATTTTATAGGTATATCTATAATGGCTATATATTACACCTAGGTCTATTATGTCTGTATTTTATACCTATATCTATTATGTCTTTATTTTATACCTATATTTATTATATCTATTATGTCTATACTTTATAACTGTATCTATTATATCTATTATGTCTATATTTTATATCTTTATCTATTATGTCTATATTTCATACCTATATCTATTATGTCTATGATGTCTATATTTTAAAAATGTCTATTATATCTATGATGTTTATATTGTATACCTATGTATATTATATCTATTATGTCTATATTTAATACCTATATATATTATATCTATTATATCCATATTTTATACCTATATCTATTATAACTATATTTTATACCTATATCTATTGTATCTCAATTTCATAACTATATCTATTATATCTATTATTTTTATTTTTTATAATATATACATTATATCTATATTTGATTCCTGTATCTATTATATCTATATTTTATACCTATATCTATTATATCTATATTTTATACGTATATCTATTATATCTATTATATCTATATTTCATACCTATATCTATTATGTCTATATTTTATACCTATATCTATTATATCCATTATGTCTATATTTTATAACTATATCAATTATATCCATATTTTACACTGATATGTATATATCTATATTTTATTCCTATATCTATTATATCTGTTATGTCTATATTTTATACCTATATGTGTTATATCTATTAGGTCTATATTATATACATATATCTGTTATACCTATAATGTCTATATAACTATAACTAATTTATCTATATTTTTATACCGATATCTATTTTGTCTGTTATATTTATATTTTATAACTCTATTATATCTATATTTCATACCTATATTTATCATATCCATTATGTCTATATTTTATGCCTATATCTATTATATCTATTATGTCTATATTTTTTACCTGTATCTATTATATCTATTATGTCTAAATATTATACCTATATGTATTATGTCTATATTTTACACCTATATCTGTTATATCGATTATGTCTATATTTCATAACTATATATTATGACTATATTTTATATTATATCCATTATATATATTATGACTATGTTTTATATCTATATGTATTATGTCTATATTTTACACGTATATATATTATATCTATTCTGTGTATATTTTTATAACTATATCTAATATAATGCCTATATCTATATCTATTATGTCTAAATGTTATACCTATATCTTTTATGTCTATATTTTATACCTATATCTATTATGTCTGTATTGTATTCCTATATCTATTATATCTATTATGTCTATATTTTATACCTATATCTATTATACCTATTATATCTATGTTTTATACCTATATCTATTGTATCTATATTTTATACGTATATCTATTATATCTATTATACCCATATTTTATACCTATATCTGTTATATCTACATTTATATCACTATCTATTATATCTTTAATGTCTATATTTTATACCCATACCTATTATATATATATTTTATACCTATATCTATTATAACTATTATGTCTATATTTTATACCTATATCAATTATATCTATATTTTATACCTATATGTATTATATCCTTATTTTATCCCTATATCTTTTATATCTGTTATGTCTATATTTTATGCCTACATATATTATATCTATTATGTCTATATTATATACCGATATCTATTATAACTATTATGTCTATATATGATACCTATAACTATTTTATCTATATTTTATACCTATATCTATTGTATCGGTTATATTTATATTTTATAACTATATCTATTACATCTATAGTTTATACCTATATCTATTATAACTATTATATCTATATTTCAAAACTATATTTATTATATCTATATTTTATACCTATATCTATTATATCTATTATGTCTATATTTTATACGTATATCTATTATATCTATTATGTCTATATCTCATACCTATGTCGATTATATCTATTATTTCTATATTTCATACCTATATCTATTATATCTATTATGTCTATATTTCATACCTGTATCTATTATATCTATTATGTGTATATTTCATACCTATATCTATTATATCTATTATGTCTATATTTTATTCCTATATCTATTATATCTATTATGTCTATATTTTATACCTATATCTATTATGTCTATATTTTATACCTATATCTATTTTATCTCTTACGTTTATATTTTATACCTATATCTATTATATCTATTATGTCTATGTTTATACCTATATCAATTATAACGATTATGTCTATAATTTATATCTATATCTATTATATCTATTATGTCTATATTTCATACCTTCATCTTTTATATCCATTATGTCTATACTTTATACATATGTATTATGTATATTATGTCTGTATTTTATACCTATATCTATTATAACTATTATGTCTATATTTATCCCTCTATCTGTTATACCTATTATGTCTATATTTTATAACTATCAATTATGTCTATTATGTCTATATTTTATACCTATATCTATTATGTCTATTATGTCTATATTTTATACCTATATCTATTATGTCTATATTTTATACTTATATCTATTATGTCTATATTTTATACCTATATCTGTTATATCCATTATATAGATATTTTATGCCTATATGTATTATATCTATATTTTATAACTATATCTATTATATCAATTATATCCATATTTTATACCTATATATATTATATCTATATTTTAAACCTATATCTATTATATCTATTACATCTGTATTTTATACATATATCCATTATATCTATTTTATCTGTATTTTATACCTGTATTTATTATATCTATTATGTCTATATTTTATACCTATATCTATTATATCTATTATGTCTATATTTTATACATATATCTATTATGTCTATATTTTATACCTATATCTATTTTATCTATTATGTCTATATTTTATACCTATATCTATTATATCTATTATGTCTATGTTTTATAGGTGAATCTGTTATGTCTATATTTTACACCTATATCTGTTATATCTATTATGTCTATAATTTATACCTATATCTATTATATCTATTATGTCTATATTTAATACCTGTATCTATTATATCTATAATGTCTATATTTTATACCTATATCTATTATACCTACTATATCTATATTTTATGCCTATATATATTATAACAATTTTTTATACCTATATCGATTGTATCTCTATTTTACACCTATATCTATTATATCTATTATGTTTATTTTTTATAATTATATCTATGACATCTATATTTTCTTCCTGTATCTATTATATCTATTATATCTATATTTTATACCTATATCTATTGTAACTATATTTTATACCTACATCTATTATATCCATTATATCTATATTTTTATACCTATATCTATTATATCGATTATGTCTATATCTAATAGCTATATCTATTATATCGATTATGTCTATATTTTATACCTATATCTATTATATCTATTATGTCTAGATTTTATACCTATATCTTTTATATATATTGGGTCTATATTTTATGGTTATTTCAATTATGTGTATATTTTTTTCCTATATCTATTATATCTATTATGTCTATATTTTATACCTATAACTATTATATCTATTATGTCTATATTTTATACCTATATCTATTATATCCATCATGACAATATCTTATACATATATGTATTATTTTTATTATGTTTATATTTCATACATATATCTATTATATCTATTATGTCTATATCTTATACATATATCTATTATATCTATTATGTCTATATTTTATACTTATACCTATTATATCTATTATGTCTATATTTCATACCTATGTCTATTATAACCGTTATGTCTATATATTATACCTATATATATTATGTCTATATTTTATACCTATATCTATTATAATTATTATGTCTATATTTGATACCTATATCTATTATAACTATTATGTTTATATTTTATATCTATTTCTATTATATCTATTATGTCTATATTTTAAACCCATCTCTATTATATCTATTATGTTTATATTTTATACCTATATCTATTATATCTATGTGTATATTTTATACCGCTATTATGTCTATATTTTATACCTATATCTTTTGTATCTATTATGTGTATATCTTATATATATATCTATTATATCTAATATGTCTATATTTCACACCTTTACCTATTATATCTATTATGTCTATATTTTATATCTATATCTATTATATCTATTATGTCTGTATCTTATACATATATGTATTATATCTATTATGTCTATATCTCATACATATATCTATTATATCTATTATGTGTATATTTTATACCTATTTCGATTATGTCTATATTTCATTCCTATATTTATAAACCAGTTATGTCTATATTTTATACCGATATATATTATATCTATTATGTCTATATTTTATACCTATATCTATTAAATCTATTATGGCTATATTTTATATCGATATCTCTTATGTGTATATTTTATACCTACATCAATTATATCTATTATGTCTATATTTTATACCTATAATTATTTTATCTAATATGTCTATAATTTATACCTATATCTATTATGTCTATATTTTATATCTATATCTATTATATCTATTATGTCTATATTTTATCCCTATATCTATTATATCTATTATGTCTATATTTTTTAACTATATCTTTTATATCTCTGTTGTCTATATTTTACACTTATGTCAATAATGTCTATATTTCATTCCTATATCAATTATATCTATTATATCTATATTTTATACCTATATCTATTACATCTATTATGTCTATATTTTATAACTATTTCTATTATATCGATTATGTCTATATATTTTACATATATCTATTATATCTATTATGTCTATATTTTATACCTATATCTATTATATCGATAATGTCTATATCTTATACATATATCTATTATATCTATTATGTCTATATTTTATACCTATATCTATTATATCTATTATGTCTATATCTTATACATATATCTATTATATCTACTATGTCTATATTTTATACCTATACCTATTATATCTATTATGTCTATATTTCATACCTATATCTATTACATCTATTAGGTCTATATTTTATACCTATATCTATTATGTCTATATTTTGTACCTATATCGATTATAATTTGTATGTCTATATTTGATACCTATATCTATTATATCAATTATGTCTATATTTTATAACTATTTCTATTATATCTATTATATGTATATTTTATACCTATATCTATTAGGTCTATATTTTATACCCATCTCTATTATATCTAATATGTTTATTTTTATACATATATCTATCATATCTATGTCTATATTTCATACATATATCTATTATGTCTAAATTTTATACCGATATCGATTATGTCTATATCTTATACATATATCTATTATATCTATTATGTCTATATTTGATACCTATATTTTTTATATCTATTTTGTCTATATTTTATACCTATTTAAATTCTGTCTGTATTTTATTCCTATATCTATTATATCTATTATGTCTGTATTTTATACCTCTATCTATTATATCTATATTTTATACCTATACCAATTATATCTATTATGCCTGTATCTTATACATATATCTATTATATCTATTTTGTGTATATTTTATACCTATCTAGATTTCATACCTATATTTTTATACCAGTTATGTCTATATTTTATTCCTATATCTATTATATCTACTTTGTCTATATTTTATACCTATATCGATTATATCTATTATGTCTATAATTTATACCTACATCTATTATATCTACTCTCTCTATATTTTATACCTATATCTATTATGTCTATTATGTCCATATTTTATACCTATATCTATTATATCTATCATATCAATGTTTTATACCTATATCTATAAAATCTATTATGTCTATATTTTATACTTATATCTATTGTACGTATTATGTCTATATTTAATAGCTATATCTATTATATCTATTATGTCAATACTTTATTCCTATATCTATTATGTGTATGTTTTATACCTGTATCGATTATATGTGTTATGTCCATATTTTATACCTATATTTATTGTATGACTTATGTCGATATTTCATACCTATCTCTATTATATCTATTATGTTTATATTTTATACCCATATCTATTCTGTCTATATTTTATACCTATATCTATTATATCTATTACGTCTATATTTTATACCTTTATCTACTATACCTCTTATGTCTATATTTTATACCTGTATCTATTATATCTATTTTGTCTATACTTTATACCTATATCTATCATGTGTATATTTTATATCTTTATCTATTATATCTATTATGTCTATATTGTATACCTATATCTATTATATCTATTATGTCTATTTTTTATGCGTATATCCATTATATCCACTATATCTATATTTTATACCTATCTCTATTATATCTATATTTGATACGTATATCCATTATATCTACTATATCTATATTTTATACATATATCTATTATATCTATTGTCTATATTTTATACCTGTATCTATTATATCTTTTTTTATACATGTATCTATTATATCCATTACATCTATATTCTATACCTATATCTGTCATATCTATATTTTGTACCTGTATCTATTATATCTATTATGTCTATATTTTATACCTATATCCATCAAATCTATTATGTCTCTATTTTATACCTATATCTCTTGTATGTATTATGTCTATGTTTTATTCGTATATCTATTATATTTATTATGTCTATACTTTATACCTATATCTATTATGTCTATATTTTATTCCAGTATGTATTATGTGTATTATGTCTGTATTTCATACCTATATCTATTATATTTCCTATGTCTATATTTTAGACCTATATCTATTATATCTATTATGTCTATTTTTTATACCTATGTCTCTTATATCTATTACGTCTATATTATATACCTATATCTATTATATCTATTATGTCTATTTTTTATACCTATATCTATTATATCTATTAGGTCTATATTTTATACCTTTATTTATTATGTCTATTTTTTATACTTATATCTGTTATATCTATTATGTCTATATTTCATACCTATATGTATTATATCTTTTATTATTATATTTTATACCTATATCTATTATATCTATTATTTCTATATTTTATACCGATATCTATTATTTCTATGATGTCTATATTTTATACCTATATCTATTATAACTATATTTTATACCTATATCTATTACATCCATATTTTATATCTATGTCTATTATATCTATTATATTTATATTTTATAATTTTATCTATTATATCTATATTTTATATCTGTATCTATTATATCTATTATATCTATATTTTATACCTATATCTATTATATCTATTATGTCTATATTTTATAACTATATCTATCATATCTAATATTTCTGTATTTTAGCCTATACCTATTACATCTATATTTTCTACCTATATCTATTATATCTATATTTTATACCTATATCTATTTTATCTATTATATCTATATTTTATACCTATATATATTATATCTATTATGTCTATATTTTATACCTATATCTATTATGTCTACAGTTTATACATGTATCTATTATACCAATTATGTCTATATTTTATACCTATATCTATTATAGCTTTTATATTTATATTTTATAACTATATCTTTTATATCTATATTTTATAGCGGTATCTATTATAACTATTATATCTATATTTTATACCCATATCTATCATATGTATATTTTATACCTATATCTATTATATCTATTATGTCTATATTTTATAACTATATCTATTATATCTATTATGTCTGTATTTTATACCTATATCTATTATATCTATTATGTCTATATTTTATCCCTCTATCTATTATATCTATTATGTTTATATTTTATAACTCTATCAATTATATCTATTATATCTATATTTTATACCTCTATTATATCTATTATGCCTATATTTCATACCTATATCTATTATAACTATTATGTCTATATTTTATATCTGTATCCATTATATGTATTATGTCTCTATTTTATACCTATATATATTTTATCCATTATGTCTATATGGTATACCTATATCTATTAAGTATATATTTTATACCTGTATTTATTTTATCTATTATATCTATATTTTATACCTGTATCTATTGTGTCTATATTTTATACCTATATCTGTTATCTTTATATATTATACCTATATCTATTATGTCTATATTTAATACCTATATCTATTATATCTATTATGTCTATACTTTATAACTATATGTATTATATCTATTATGTCTATATTTTATACCTATAGCTATTATTTCTATTTTGTCTATATCTATTATACCTATTATGTCTATATTTTATAACTGTATCTATTATATCCATTGTCTATATTTTATACCTCTATCTATTATATCTTTTATGTCTATATTTTATAGCTTTATCTATTATATCGATTAGGTCTATATTGTTTACCGCCACCTATTACATCTATTATGTTTATATTTTGTACCTCTATCTACTATATTATGTCTATATTTTATTCCTCTATTATATCTATTATATCTATTTTGTCTATATTTTATACCTCTATCTCTTATATCGATTATGTCTAAATTTTATACGTCTATTATATCTATTATATCTATATTTTATACCTCTCTATTATATCTATATTTTATACCTATATCTATTGTATCTATTATATCTATATTTTATACCTATATCTATCATATCTATATTTTATATCTATACCTATTCAACCTATTATATCTATATTTTATACCTATAACTATTATATGTATTGTGTCTATATTTTATACCTATATCTGTTATATCTATTATGTCTATATTTTATACCTAAATCTATTATGTCAATATTTTATTCCCATATCTATTATACCAATTATGTCTATATTTTACACCTATATCTATTATATCTATTATGTCTACATTTTATACCTATATCTATTATATGTACTATGTCTCTATTTTATACCTATATCTATTATATCTATTATGTGTATATTTTATACCTATATCTATTATATCAATTATGTCTATATTTTATACCTATATCTATTATGTCTATATTTTATACCTATATCTATTATGTCTATATGTTATACCTATAACTATTATGTCTATATTTTATACATATATCTATTATGTCTGTATTTTATACCTATGTCTATTATATCTATGATATCTATATTTTATATCTATATCTATTTTATCTATATTTTATACCTATATCTATTATATCTATTATATCTATATTTTGTATCTATATCTATATATCTATATTGTATACCTATATCTATATCTATTATATGTATATTTTATATCTATATGTATTATATCTATTGTATCCATATTTTATACCTATATCTATTATGTCAATATTTTAAAATGATATCTATTATATATATATTTTATACCTATATCTATTATATCCATTATATCTATATTTTATACCTATATCTATTATATCTATTATATGTATATTTTATACATATATCTATTTTATATATTATATCTATATTTTATACCTCTAGTTATTATAACTGTATTTTATGCCTATATCTCTTATATCCATTATGTCTATACTTTATAGGTCTATCTATTATACCTATTATTTCAATATTTTATACCTATATCTATTGTATCTATTTTGTATATATTTTATACCTCTATTGGAACTATTATGTCTATATTTTATACCTATATCGTTTATGTCTATGTTTTACATCCATATATATTTTATCTATTATATCTATATTTCATACCTATATCTGTTATATCTATTATGTCTATATCTATTTTATCAAGTATGTCTATATTTTATAACTATATCTATTATATCTATTATGTCTATATTTTATAACTGTATCTATTATATATATTATGTCTATATTTTATACGTCTATAAATTATATCTATTATGTCTATATTTTATACCTCTATGAATTATATCTATTATGTCTATATTTTATACCTCTATTTATTATATCTATTATATATATATATTTTATTCCTCTGTCTATTATATCTATTATATCTATTATGTCTATATTTTACACCTCTATCTATAATATCTATTATGTCCATATTTTATACCTCTATTATATCTATTATGTCTATATTTTATAACGATATCTACTATATCTCTTATGTCTATATTTTATACCTATATCTGTTATATCTATTATGTCTATATATATTATATCTATTATGTCTATTTTTTATGTCTATATCTATTATATCTATTAGGTCTATATATTATACCTACATCTATTATATATATTATGTCTACATTTTATACCTATATATATTATATCTATTATGTTTATATTTTATACCTATATCTATTATGTCTATATTTTATACCCATATTTATTATATCCATTTTGTCTATATTGTATACCTATACCTATTATGTCTATATTTATACCTATATCTATTATGTCTATATTTTATACCTATATCTTTTATATCTATTATGTCTATATTTTATACCTGTATCTATTATGTCTATATTTTATAGCTATTTCTATTATATCTGTTAAGTCTGTATTTTATACCTATATCTATTTGATCTATTATGTCTATATGTTAGACCTATATCTATTATATCGATTACATCTATAATTCATACCTATATCTATTATATCTATTAATTCTATATGTTATACCTATATCTATTATATCTATTATGTCTATAGTTTATACCTATATGTATTATATCTATTATGTCTATATTCTATACCTATATCTATTATATCTATTATGTCTATATTTTATACCTATATCTATTATATCTATTATGTCTATATTTTATAACTCTATTATATCTATTATATCTATATTTTATACCTATATCTATTATAACTATGTTTTATACCTATATTTCTTATATCTATATTTCATACCTATATCTATTATATCCATTATATTTATATTTTATAATTATGTCTATTATATCTATATTTTATACTTATATCTATATCTATTGTGTCTATGTTTCATGGCTATATCTGTTATATCTATATTTTATACCTATATCGATTATATCCATTATATCTATATTTTATACCTATATCTATTAAATCCTTTATATCTTTATTTTATACCTATGTCTATCATATCTATATTTTATATCTATTTCTATTCAACCTGTTATATCTATATTTTATACCTATATCTATTATATCTATTGGGTCTATATTTTATACCTATATCTATTATATCTATTATGTCTATATTTTATACCTAAATCTATTATGTCTATATTTTATACCCATATCCATTATATCAATTATATCTATTTTTTTACCTATATCTATTATATCTATTATGTCTATATATATTATATCTATTATGTGTATTTTTTATGTCTATATCTATTATATCTACTAAGTCTATATATTATACCTACATCTATTATATTTATTATGTCTATATTTTATACCTATATATATTATATCTATTATGTCTATATTTTATACCTATATCTATTATGTCTATATTTTATACCCATATTTATTAAATCCATTATGTCTATATTGTATACCTATACCTATTATGTCTATATTTATACCTATATCTATTATGTCTATATTTTATACCTATATCTATTATATCTATTATATCTATATTTCATACCTATATCTATTATATCTATTATGTCTATATGTTATACCTATATCTATTATATCTATTATGTCTATATTTTATGCCTATATCTATTTTATCTATTATGTCTATATTCTTTTTTTTTTTTCTTCTTCTTAGAAAACTGGGTAGCAGATTCACTCCCAACGTTTTATTTATTTATTTTTTTTTATTATACTTTAAGTTCTAGGGTACATGTGCATAACTTGCAAGTTTGTTACATATGTATACTTATGCCATGTTGGTGTGCTGAACCCATCAACTCGTCAGCACCCATCAATTCATCTTTTATATCATGTATAACTCCCCAGTGCAATCCCTCCCTCCTCCCCACTCCCTCCTCCCCATGATAGGCCCCAGTGCGTGATGTTCCCCTTCCCGAGTCCAAGTGATCTCATTGTTCAGTTCCCACCTATGAGTGAGAACATGCGGTGTTTGGTTTTCTGTTCTTGTGATACTTTGCTAAGAATGATGGTTTCCAGCTGCATCCATGTCCCTACAAAGGACGCAAACTCATCCTTTTTTATGGCTGCATAGTATTTCATGGTGTATATGTGCCACATTTTCTTAATCCAGTCTGTCACAGATGGACATTTGGGTTGATTCCAAGTCTTTGCTATTGTGAATAGTGCCGCAATAAACATACGTGTACATGTGTCTTTGTAGTAAAATGATTTATAATCCTTTGGGTATATACCCAGTAGTGGGATGGCTGGGTCATATGGTACATCTTGTTCTAGAACCTTGAGGAATTGCCATACTGTTTTCCATAATGGTTGAACTAGTTTACAATCCCACCAACAGTGTAAAAGTGTTCCTATTTCTCCACATCCTCTCCAACACCTGTTGTTTCCTGACTTCTTAATGATTGCCATTCTAACTGGTGTGAGATGGTATCTCATTGTGGTTTTGATTTGCATTTCTGTGATGGCGAGTGATGATGAGCATTTTTTCATGTGTCTGTTGGCTGTATGAATATCTTCTTTTGAGAAATGTCTGTTCATATCCTTTCCCCACTTTTTGATGGGGTTGTTTGTTTTTTTCTCGTATATTTGTTTGAGTTCTTTGTAGATTCTGGATATTAGCCCTTTGTCAGATGAGTAGGTTGCAAAAATTTTCTCCCATTCTGTAGGGTGCCTGTTCACTCTGATGGTAGTTTCTTTTGCTGTGCAAAAGCTCTTTAGTTTAATTAGATCCCATTTGTCAATTTTGGCTTTTGCTGCCGTTGCTTTTGGTGTTTTAGACATGAAGTCCTTGCCCATGCTTATGTCCTGAATGGTACTACCTAGATTTTCTTCTAGGGTTTTTATGGTATTAGGTCTAACAGTTAACTCTCTAATCCATCTTGAATTAATCTTCGTATAAGGGGTAAGGAAAGGATCCAGTTTCAGCTTTCTACTTATGGCTAGCCAATTTTCCCAGCACCATTTATTAAATAGGGAATCCTTTCCCCATTTCTTGTTTCTCTCAGGTTTGTCAAAGATCAGATGGCTGTAGATGTGTGGTATTAATTCTGAGGACTCTGTTCTGTTCCATTGGTCTATATCTCTGTTTTGGTACCAGTACCATGCTGTTTTGGTGACTGTAGCCTTGTAGTATAGTTTGAAGTCAGGTAGCGTGACGCCTCCAGCTTTGTCCTTTTGACTTAGGATTCCCTTGGCAATGCGGGCTCTTTTTTGGTTCCATATGAACTTTAAAGCAGTTTTTTCCAATTCTGTGAAGAAACTCATTGGTAGCTTGATGGGGATGGCATTGAATCTATAAATAACCTTGGGGAGTATGGCCATTTTCACGATATTGATTCTTCCTATCCATGAGCATGGTATGTTCTTCCATTTGTTTGTGTCCTCTTTGATTTCACTGAGCAGTGGTTTGTAGTTCTCCTTGAAGAGGTCCTTTACATCCCTTGTAAGCTGGATTCCTAGGTATTTTATTCTCTTTGAAGCAATTGTGAATGGAAGTTCATTCCTGATTTGGCTCTCTGCTTGTCTGTTGCTGATGTATAAGAATGCTTGTGATTTTTGCACATTAATTTTGTATCCCAAGACTTTGCTGAAGTTGCTTATCAGCTTAAGGAGATTTTGGGCTGAGACGATGGGGTTTTCTAAATATACAATCATGTCATCTGCAAACAGGGACAATTTGACTTCTTCTTTTCCTAACTGGATACCCTTGATTTCTTTCTCTTGCCTGAATGCCCTAGCCAGAACTTCCAACACTATGTTGAATAGGAGTGGTGAGAGAGGGCATCCCTGTCTTGTGCCAGTTTTCAAAAGGAATTTTTCCAGTTTTTGCCCATTCAGTATGATATTAGCTGTGGGTTTGTCATAAATAGCTCTTATTATTTTGAGGTACGTTCCATCAATACCGAATTTATTGAGCGTTTTTAGCATGAAGGGCAGTTGAATTTTGTCAAAAGCCTTTTCTGCATCTATTGAGACTATCATGTGGTTCTTGTCTTTGGTTCTGTTTATATGCTGGATTACGTTTATTGATTTGCGAATGTTGAACCAGCCTTGCATCCCAGGGATGAAGCCCACTTGATCATGGTGGATAAGCTTTTTGATGTGCTGCTGAATCCGGTTTGCCAGTATTTTATTGAGAATTTTTGCATCAATGTTCATCAGGGATATTGGTCTAAAATTCTCTTTTTTCGTTGTGTCTCTGCCAGGCTTTGGTATCAGGATGATGTTGGCCTCATAAAATGAGTTAGGGAGGATTCCCTCTTTTTCAATTGATTGGAATAGTTTCAGAAGGAATGGTACCAGCTCCTCCTTGTACCTCTGGTAGAATTCAGCTGTGAATCCATCTGGTCCTGGACTTTTTTTGGTGGGTAGGCTATTAATTGTTGCCTCAATTTCAGAGCCTGCTATTGGTCTATTCAGGGATTCAGCTTCTTCCTGGTTTAGCCTTGGGAGAGTGTAAGTGTCCAAGAAATTATCCATTTCTTCTAGATTTTCTAGTTGATTTGCGTAGAGGCGTTTATAGTATTCTCTGATGGTAGTTTGTATTTCTGTGGGGTCAGTGGTGATATCCCCTTTATCATTTTTTATTGCATCTATTTGATTCCTCTCTCTTTTCTTCTTTATTAGCCTTGCTAGCGGTCTGTCAATTTTGTTGATCTTTTCAAAAAACCAACTCCTGGATTCATTGATTTTTTGGAGGGTTTTTTGTGTCTCTATCTCCTTCAGTTCGGCTCTGATCTTAGTTATTTCTTGCCTTCTGCTAGCTTTTGAATGTGATTGCTCTTGCCTCTCTAGTTCTTTTCATTGTGATGTTAGAGTGTCCATTTTAGATCTTTCCTGCTTTCTCTTGTGGGCATTTAGTGCTATAAATTTCCCTCTACACACTGTTTTAAATGTGTCCCAGAGATTCTGGTATGTTGTATCTTTGTTCTCATTGGTTTCAAAGAACATCTTTATTTCTGCTTTCATTTCGTTATGTACCCAGTAGTCATTCAGGAGCAGGTTGTTCAGTTTCCATGTAGTTGAGCGGTTTTGATTGAGTTTCTTGGTCCTGAGTTCTAGTTTGATTGCACTGTGGTCTGAGAGACAGTTTGTTATAATTTCTGTTCTTTTACATTTGCTGAGGAGTGCTTTACTTCCAATTATGTGGTCAATTTTGGAATAACTGCGATGTGGTGCTGAGAAGAATGTATATTCTGTTGATTTGGGGTGGAGAGTTCTATAGATGTCTATTAGGTCCGCTTGGTGCAGAGATGAGTTCAATTCCTGGATATCCTTGTTAACTTTCTGTCTCGTTGATCTGTCTAATGTTGACAGCGGAGTGTTGAAGTCTCCCATTATTATTGTATGGGAGTCTAAGTCTCTTTGTAAGTCTCTAAGGACTTGCTTTATGAATCTGGGTGCTCCTGTATTGGGTGCATATATATTTAGGAGAGTTAGCTCTTCCTGTTGAATTGATCCCTTTACCATTATGTAATGGCCTTCTTTGTCTCTTTTGATCTTTGATGGTTTAAAGTCTGTTATATCAGAGACTAGGATTGCAACCCCTGCTTTTTTTTGTTCTCCATTTCTTGGTAGATCTTCCTCCATCCCTTTATTTTGAGCCTATGTATGTCTCTGCATGTGAGATGGGTCTCCTGAATACAGCAGACTGATGGGTCTTGACTCTTTATCCAGTTTGCCAGTCTGTGTCTTTTAATTGGAGCATTTAGTCCATTAACATTTAAGGTTAATATTATTATGTGTGAACTTGATCCTGCCATTATGATATTAACTGCTTATTTTGCTCGTTAGTCGATGCAGTTTCTTCCTAGCCTCGATGGTCTTTACATTTTGGCATGTTTTTGCGATGGCTGGTACCGGTTGTTCCTTTCCATGTTTAGGGCTTCCTTCAGGGTCTCTTGTAAGGCAGACCTGGTGGTGACAAAATCTCTAAGCATTTGCTTATCTGTAAAGGATTTTATTTCTCCTTCACTTATGAAACTTAGTTTGGCTGGATATGAAATTCTGGGTTGAAAATTCTTTTCTTTCAGAACGTTGAATATTGGCCCCCACTCTCTTCTGGCTTGTAGAGTTTCTGCCGAGAGATCTGCTGTTAGTCTGATGGGCTTCCCTTTGTGGGTAACCCGACCTTTCTCTCTGGCTGCCCTTAAGATTTTTTCCTTCATTTCAACTTTGGTGAATCTGGCAATGATGTGTCTTGGAGTTGCTCTTCTGGAGGAGTATCTTTGTGGCGTTCTCTGTATTTCCTGAATTTGAATGTTGGCCTGCCCTACTAGGTTGGGGAAGTTCTCCTGGATGATATCCTGAAGAGTGTTTTCCAACTTGGTTCCATTTTCCCCCTCACTTTCAGGAACCCCAATCAGACGTAGATTTGGTCTTTTTACGTAATCCCATACTTCTTGCAGGCTTTGCTCATTTCTTTTTCTTCTTTTTTCTTTTGGTTTCTCTTCTCGCTTCATTTCATTCATTTGATCTTCAGTCGCTGATACTCTTTCTTCCAGTTGATCGAGTCGGTTACTGAAGCTTGTGCATTTGTCACGTATTTCTCGTGTCATGGTTTTCATCTCTGTCATTTCGTTTATGATCTTCTCTGCATTAATTAGTCTAGCTGTCAATTCTTCCACTCTTTTTTCAAGATTTTTAGTTTCTTTGCGCTGGGTACGTAATTCCTCCTTTAGCTCTGATAAGTTTGATGGATAGAAGCCTTCTTCTCTCCTCTCGTCCAAGTCATTCTGTGACCAGCTTTGATCCGTTGCTGGCGATGGGCTGCGCTCCTTTGCAGGGGGAGATGCGCTCTTATTTTTTGAATTTCCAGCTTTTCTGCCCTGCTTCTTCCCCATCTTTGTGGTTTTATCTGTCTCTGGCCTTTGATGGTGGTGACGTACTGATGGGGTTTTGGTATAGGTGTCCTTCCTGTTTGATAGTTTTCCTTCTGACAGTCAGAAGGACTGTCTGTTGGTCTGTTGGAGATTGCTTGAGGTCCACTCCAGATCCTGTTTGCCTGGGTATCAGCAGCAGAGGTTGCTGAAGATAGAATATTGCTGAACAGCGAGTGTACCTGTCTGATTCTTCCTTTGGAAGTTTCCTCTCAGGGGTGTACTCCACCCTGTGAGGTGTGGGGTGTCCGACTGCCCCTAGTGGGGGATTTCTCCCAGCTAGGCTACTCAGGGGTCAGGAACACACCTGAGTAGGCAGTCTGTCCGTTCTCAGATCTCAACCTCCGCGTTGGGAGATCTGCGGCTCTCCCCAAAGCTGTCAGACAGAGTCGTTCGCGTCTGCACCGGCTCCCGCTACTTCCCCTGTTGGTCTTCAGCTGTGCGCTGTCCCCAGAGGTGGAGACTACAGAGACAGGCAGGCTTCCTTGAGCTGCTGTGAGCTCCACCCAGTTCGAGCTTCCCATCGGCTTTGTTTACCTACTTAAGCCTCAGCAATGGCGGGCGCCCCTCCCCCAGCCTCGCGGCTGCCTTGCGGATAGATCGCGGCAGACTGCTGTGTTAGCAGTGAGGGAGGCTTCGTGGGCGTGGGACCCTCCCGGCCAGGTGTGGGATATATTCTCCTGGTGTGCCTGTATGCTTACAGCACAGTATTGGGGTGGGAGTTACCCGATTTTCCAGGTGTTGTGTGTCTCAGTTCCCCTGGCTAGGAAAACGGATCCCCTTCCCCATTGCGCTTCCAAGTGAGGCGATGCCTCGCCCTGCTTCAGCTCTCGCTGGTCAGGCTGCAGCAGCTGACCAGCACCGATTGTCCGCCACTCCCTAGTGAGATGACCCCAGTACCTCAGCTGAAAAAGCAGAAATCACTGGTCTTCTATGTCACTCGCGCTGGGAGTTGGAGACGGGAGCTGTTTCTATTCGGCCATCTTGCTCCGCCTATTATGTCTATATTCTATACCTATATCTATTATATCTATTATGTCTATATTTTATACCTATATCTATTATATCTATTATGTCTATATTTTATAACTCTATGATATCTATTATATCTATATTTTATACCTATATCTATTATAACTATATTTTATACCTATATTTCTTATATCTATATTTAATACCTATATCTATTATATCTATTATATTTATATTTTATAATTATGTCTATTATATCTATATTTTATACTTATATCTATTATATCTATTATATCTATATTTTATGCCTATATCAATTATATCTATATTTTATACGTATATCTATTATATCTATTGTATCCATATTCTATACCTATATCTATTATATCTATTATGTCTATATTTTATACCTATATCTATTATATCTATTATGTCTATATTCTATACCTATATCTATTATATCTGTTATGTCTATATTTTATATCTGTATGAATTATATCTATTATGTCTATATTCTATACGTATATCCATTATATCTGTTACGTCTATATTTTGTACCTATATCTATTATATTTGTTATGTCTGTTTTATTGCTCTATTATATCTATTATGTCTATATTTTATATATCTATTTTATCTCTGACTATATTTTATACCTATATCTATTATGTCTATATCTATTATATGTATTATGTCTATATTTTATACCTACATCTATTATATCTAATATGACTATATTTTATACCTATATCAATTATATCTATTATGACTAAATTTTATATCTATGTATTATGTATATATTTTACACCTATATCTATTATATCTATTATGTCTATATTTTATACCCATGTCTATTATATCTATATTTTACACCTATATCTATTGTATCTATTATATCTACGTTTTATATCTATATCTATTATAATTATATTTTATACGTATATCCATCATATCTATTATTTCTATATTTTACACTTGTATCTATTATATCTATTATGTCTATATTTTATACCTATATCTATTATAACTATTATGTCTATATTCTATACCTATATATATTATATCTATTATGTGTATATTTTATACCTATATTATATCTATTATGTCTATATTTTATACCTCTATCTATTATAACTGTTATGTCTATATTTTATAGGTATATCTATTATGTCTGTATTTTATACCTATACCTATTTTGTCTATATTTTATACCACTATCTATTACGTCTATATTTTATACCTATATCTTTTATATCTATTATGTCTATATTTTATACCTATATCTATTATGTCTATATTTTATACCTATATCTACTATATCTATTATGTCTATATTTTATACCTGTATCTATTTTATCTATTATGTCTATATGTTATACCGATATCTATTATATCTATATTTCATATCTATATCTATTATATCTATTATGTCTATATTTTATACCTATATCTATTATATGTATTATGTCTATATTTTATGCCTATATCTGTTATATCTATTATGTCTATATTCTATACGTGTATCTATTATATCTATTAGGTCTATATTTTATACCTATAAGTATTTTGTCTATATTTTTTACCTATATCAATTATATCTATTATGTCTATATTTTATACTTATATCAATTATACCTATTTTGTCTGTAATTTATACCTATATCTATTATATCTATTATGTCTATATTTCATACCTACATCTATTTTAGCTATTATGTCTATATTTTATACCTATATTTATTACGTCTATATTTTATACCTATATATATTATATCTATTATGTCTATATTTTATACCTATATCTATTATATCTATTATGTCTGTATTTTATACCTATATCTATTATATTTATTATGTCTACATTTTACCCCTCTATCTATTATATCTATTATGTCAATTTTTTATAACTATCAATTATATCTCTTATGTCTATATTTTATACCTCTATCTATTATATCTATTATACCTATATTTTATACCTATATCTATTATATCTATTATGTCTATATTTTATACCTATATCAATTATGTCTATTATGTCTATATTTTATTCCTATATCTGTTATGTCTATATTTTATACCTATATCTATTATGTCTGTATTTTATACCTATATCTATTACATAGGTATTAATATCTATATCTACATTATATCTATATCTATATATCTATGTCTATATTTTATATCTCTATCTATTCTATCTAATGTATCTATATTTTATGTCTACATCTATTTTGTCTATATTTTATACCTTTATCTATTATATCGATGATGTCTATATTTTATACCTATATGTATTATATCTTTTATGTCTATATTTTATCCCTATATCTATTATATCTATTATGTCTACATTTTATACCTATATCTATTATATCTATGATGTCTATATTCTATACGTATATCTATTATATATATGATGTCTATATTTTATACCTATATCTATTATATCTCTTTTGTCTATATTTTATACCTATATTTATTATATCCATTTTGTCTATATTTTTTCCTTTATCTATTATATATATGATGTCTATATTTTTTACCTATATCTATTATATCTATTATGTCTATATTTTATACCTATATATATTATATCTATTATGTCTGTATTTTATACCTATATCTATTATAACTATTATATCTATTTTTTGTACCTGAATGTATTATATCTTTTTTTCACACCTATATGTCTATCTATTGTGTCTATATTTTATAGCTATATCTGTTATATCTATGTTTTATACCTATATCTATTATATCCATTATATCTATATTTTATACCTATATATATATTATATCTATATTTTATACCTATATCTATTATATCTATATTTTATACCTGTATCTATTATATCTATTATGTCTATGTTTTATACCTGTATCTATTATATCTATTATGTCTATATTTTATACCTATTTCTATTACATCAATTTTGTCTGTATTTTATAGCTATATCTATCGTATCTATTATGTCTATATTGTATACCTATAAATATCATATCTATTATGTCTATATTTCATAACTATATCTATTATGTCTATTATGTATATATTTTATACCTATGTCTATCTATGTCTATTATGTGTATATTTTATACGTATATCAATTATATCCATTTTGTCCATATTTTGTACCTATATCTATTATATCTATTATGTCTATATTTTATACGTATATCTATTATATCTATTATGTCTATATTTTATACTTATAACTATTATATCTGTTATGTGTACATTTTTACCTATATCGATTATATCTATTATGTCTATATTTTATACCCATATCTATTACATCTATTATGTCTGTATTTTATGCCTATATCTATTATAGCTATTATGACTAAATTTTATACCTATATCTATTATGTCTATATTTTACACCTATAATTATTATATCTATTATGTCTATATTTTATACCTATATCTATTATATCTATTATATCTATATTTTATATCTATATCTACATTATTATACCTATATCTATTATATCTATTTTATCTATATTTTATACCTGTATCTATTATATCTATTATGTCAATATTTTAGACCTATATATGTTATATCTATTATGTCTATATTGTATACTTATGTCTATTATATCTATTATGGGTATTTTTTATACCTATATCTATTACATCTATTGTGTTTATATCTATTATGTCCGTATTTTATAACTCTATCTTTTATAACTATTCTGTCTATATTTAATCCCTCTATCTATTATATCTATTATGTCTATATTTTATACCTCTATGATATCTATTATGTCTATATTTTATTACTCTATTATCACTATAACGTCTATACTTGATACCTCTATTATATCTATGATGTCTATATTTTTTACCTCTATTATACCAATAATGTCTATATTTTATTTCAATATCTACTATATCTATTATGTCTATATTTTATACCTCTATCTGTTATATCTATTATATCTATTATGTCTATATTTTATACCTCTATCTATTGTATCTATTATGTCTATATTTTTTACATCTGTTATATCTATTATGTCTATATTTCATACCTCTATCTAGTATATCTATTTGTTTTTTATTTTATACCCTTATCTATTATATCTATTATGTGCATAATTTATACATATATCTATTATATACATTCTCTCGATATTTTATACCTGTGTCTATTATATCTATTGTGTCTATATTTTAATCCTATATCTATTATATCTATAGTATCTATATTTTATACCTATATCTATTATATCTATTATGTCTGTATTTGGTACCTCAATCTATTATATCTTTTATGTCTATATTTTATAACTATATCTATTATGTCTACATTTTATAACTATATCTATTATATCTATTATGTCTACATTTTATAACTCTATTATATCTATTATGTCTATAATTTATACCTCTATCAATTATATCAATTATCTCTATATTTTATACCTCTATCTATTATATCTATGATGTCTATATTTTATACCTTTATCGATTATATCTATTTTGTTTATATTTTATATCTCTATGATATCTATTACATCTACATTTTGTACCTGTATCTATTATGTCTATTATGTCTACATTTTATACCTCTATCTATTATATCTATTAGGTCTATATTTTATACCTATATCGATTATATATATTATGTCTATATTTTATACCATTATCTATTTTACCTCTGATGTCTATATTTTATACCTATATCTATTATATCTATTAAGTCTACATTTTATACCTTTATCTATTATATCTATTATGTCTATATTTTATACCTATACCTATTGTGTCTATGTTTTATACCTGACCAGCACGGGTCTGCTTCTGCACCGGCATAATCTTCAAAACCTCATCTTTGAGAGAGGCCCCCAAGAAAAAGTCAATGATCTCAGATTCCTTAATGGGCAGAGAGAAGAGGTAGATCTCCTCCAGGGACTTGATCTTCATGTCCTTGACCAAGCGGCACAGCATGGTGACGGGCATCCACTCCTTATCCTCGGCCTTGCCTCCGCGAGCTCCGCGGCCTCGGCCCCGACCCCGTCCACGGCTGCGACCCCGGCCCCGGATGCCACTGCCGAAACCTCCGCGGAAGACACCGCGGATCCCCATCCCACGGCCACCAGGGCCTCCGGACCACCCCGCTGAACCGGCGTCATCCGCCGTTTGGTGTTTTCTCGGAGAAGAAGCTAATGTCTATATCTTATACACATATCTATTATATCTATTATGTCTATATTTCATACCTATACCTATTATATCTATTATGTCTATATTTTATATCTATATCGATTATATCTATTATGTCTATATTTTATACCTATATTGATTATATCTATTATGTCTATATTTTATACCTATATCTTTTATATCAATTTTGTCTATATTTTATACCTATTTCAATTATGTCTATATTTTATTCCTATATCTATAATATCTATTATGTCTATATTTTATACCTATATCTATTATATCTATTATGTCTATATTTTATACCTATATCTATTATATCGATTATGTCTATATCTTTTACATATATCTATTATATCTATTATGTCTATATTTTATAACTATATCTATAATATATATTATGTCTATATTTTATACCTATATCTTTTATATCTATGTTGTCTATATTTTATACCTATTTCAATTATGTCTATATTTTATTCCTATAACTATTATATCTCTTATGTCTATATTTTATACCGATATGTATTATGTCTATATTTTCTACATATATCTATTATATTTATTATGTCTATATTTTAGACCTATATTTATTATATCTATTATGTTTATATTTTCTACCTATATCTATTATATCAATGTCTATATTTTATACCTATATCTATTTTGTCTATATTTTATACCTATATCTATTATATCTATATTTTATACCTATATCTGTTTTATCTATTATGTCTATATTTTATAACTATGTCTGTTATATCTATTTGTTTATATTTTATACCTATATCTATTAAAACTATTATGTCTATATTTTATATCTATATCTATTATGTCTATATTTTTTACCTATAAATATTATATCTATTTTGTCTATATTTTATACCAATATCTATTATATCTATTATGTCTATATTTTATACATATAATCATTATATCTACTATGTCTATATTTTATAGCTATATCTATTATGTCTATATTTTATATCTATATCTATTATGTCTATATTTTACACCTATAACTATTATATATATTTTGTCTATATTTTATACCTAAATCTATTATATCTAATATGTCTATACTTTATACTTATATCTATTATATGTATATTTTATACCTGTTTCTCTTATATGTATTACATCTATACTTTATACCAATATTATTCTATTATATCTCTATTTTATGCCAATATCTATTATATCAATTATATCTATTATATATATATTTTATACCTATGTCTATATCTATTATATTTGTATTTTATACCTATATCTATTATATCTACTGTATCTATATTTTACACCTATATCTATAATATCTATTATGTCTATATTTTATAAGTATATCTATTATGTCTATATTTTAAACCTATATCTATTATATATATTGTGTCTATAGTTTATACCTATATCTATTATGTTTATACTTTATAACTATACCTATTATATCTATTATGTCTATATTTTATATCTATATGTATTATGTCTATAATTTCTACCTATATCTATTATATTTATTATGTCTATATTTTAGACCTATATTTATTATAACTATTATGTCTGTATTTTATACATATATCTATTATTTCTATATTTTATACCTATGTGGATTATATCTATTATGTCTATATTTTATACCTATATGTATTCTATATATTATGTCTATATTTTATACCTATATTATATCTATAATGTCTACATTTTATAACTATATATATTATGTCTATATTTTATACGTATATCTCTTATATCTGTTATGTCTATATTTTATACCTATATCTATTTTATTCATATTTTATACCTGTATCTATTATATCTATTATGTCTATATTTTACACCGATATCTGTTATACCTATATTGTCTGTATTTTAAACGTATATCTATTATGTCTATATTATACTTATATCTACTATATCTGTTATGTCTGTATTTTATACCTATACTATTATATCCATTATGTCTATATTTTACACCTATATCTATTATATCTATTACGTTTATATTTTATTCCCATCTCTACTATATCTATTATGTTTATATTTTATACCTATATCTATTATATCTATGTCTATATTTTATACCTATATCTATTTTGTCTGCATTTTATATCTATGTCTATTATGTCTGTCTTTTATACCTATATCTATTTTATCTATTATGTCTATATTTTATACCTATGTCTATTATATCCATTATGTGTATATTTATACCTATATCTATTAAATCTATTATGTCTATATTTTGTATCTATATCTATTATGTCTATATTTTATTCCTATAACTATTATATCTATTTTGTGTATATTTTATACCTATATCTATTATATCTATTATGTGTATATTTTATACCTATAATTATTATATCTAATATGTCTATACATTATACCTATATCTATTATGTCTATATTTTATACCTATATCTATTATGTTTATATTTTATAAATATACCTATTATATCTATTATGACTATATTTTATATCTATATGTATTATGTCTATATTTTGTACCTATATCTATTATATTTATTATGTCTATATTTTAGACCTATATTTATTATATCTATTATGTCTATATTTTATACCTATATCTATTATACTGATATTTTATACCTATATGGATTATATCTATTATGTCTATATTTTATACCTATATGTATTGTATATATTATGTCTATATTTTATACCTATATTATATCTATAATCTCTACATTTTTTAACTATATCTATTATGTCTATATTTTATACGTATATCTCTTATATCTGTTATGTCTATATTTTATACCTATATCTATTTTATTTATATTTTATACCTATATCTATTATACCTATTATGTCTATATTTTACACCTATATCTATTATATCTATTACGTCTATAATTATACCCTTCTCTATTATATCTATTATGTTTATATTTTATACCTGTATCTATGATATCTATGTATATATTTTATACCTATATCTATTATGTCTACATTTTATACCGATATCTATTATGTCTATATTTTATACCTATATCGATTATATCTATTATGTCTATATTTTATACCTATGTCTATTATATCTATTATGTATGTCTTTTATGCCTATATCTATTATATCCATTATGTGTATATTTTATACCTATATCTATTATATCTACTATGTCTATATTTTACACCTATATCTATTATATTTGTTACGTCTGTATTTTATACCCATCTCTATTATATCTATTATGTTTATATTTAATACCTCTCTATTATATCTATGTCTCTATTTTATACCTATATCAATTTTGTCTATATTTTATACCTATATCTATTATGTCTATATTTTACACCTAAATCTATTTTATCTATTATGTCTATATTTTATACCTAAATCTATTATATTTATTATGTCTATATTTTATACCTATATCTATTAAATCTATTATGTCTATATTTTATATCTATAACTATTATGTCTATATTTTATACGTATATCTATTATATCTATTATGTCTATATTTTATACCTATATCAATTATATCTATTATGTCTATATTTTACACCTGTAGCTATTATATCCATTCTGTGTATATTTTACGCGTATATCTATTATATCTTTATGTGCATATTTTATACCTATATCTATTATGCCTATATTTTATACCTATATCTATTATATCTATTATGTCTATATTTTATACCTATAATTATTGTATCTATTATGTGTTTATCTTATACATATAACTATTATATCTATTATGTCTATATTTCATACCTTTACCTATTATATCTATTATGTCTATATTTTATATCAATATCTATTATATCTGTTATTCTATACCTTATACATATATCTATTATATCTATTGTGTCTATATATTATACATATATCTCTTATAACTATTATGTGTATATTTTATACCTATATCCAATATGTCCATATTTCATACCTATATTTTTATACCAGTTATGTCTATATTTTATACCTATATCTATTATATCTATTATGTCTATATTTTATACCGATATCTATTATGTCTATATATTATACCTATATCTATTATATCTACTCTGTTTATATTTTATAACTATATATATTATATCTAATATGTCTATATTTTATACCTATATCTATTATATCTATGATGTCTATATTTTATACCTATAACTAGTATATCAATTATGTCTATATTTTCTACTATATATCTATTATATCTATTATGTCTATTTTATACCGATATCTATTTTGTCTATATTTTATACCTATATCTATTATATTTAATATGTCTATATTTTATACCTATATCTTATATCCATTATGTCTACATATTATACATATATCTATTATATCTATTATGTCTATATTTTTTACCAATATTTATTATATCTATTATGTCTATATTTTATACCTGTATCTTTTATATCTATTTTGTCTATATTTTATACCTATTTAAATTATGTCTATATTTTATTCCTATATCTATTATGTCTATGTTTTATACCCATATCTATTATATCTATTATGTCTATATTTTATACCTATATCTATTATATCGATTATGTTTATATCTTATACCTATATCTATTATATCTATTATGTCTATATTTTATATGTATATCTATTATATCTATTGTGTCTGTATTTTGTAGCTATATCTATTATATATATTATGACGTATTTTATACCTATATCTGTTATATCTATGTTGTCTTTATTTTATACGTGTATCTATTATGTCTATACTTTATACTTATGTCTATTATATCTATTATGTCTGTATTTTTGACCTATATCTATTATATCTATTATGTCTATATTTTAAACCTATACATATTATATCTTTTATGTCTATATTTTATACCTTTATCTATTATATCTATTATGTCTATATCTTATACCTATATCTATTGTATCTATTATGTTTTTATTTAAATCCTATACCTATTATATCTATTAGGTCTATATTTCATATGTGTATCTATTATAACCATTATGTGTATATTTTGTACCTATATCTATTATGTCTATATTTTATACCGATATGTATTTTAATTATTATGTCTATATTTGATACCTATATCTATTATATCTATTATATCTATATTTTATACCTATTTCTATTATATCTATTATGCCTATCTTTAATACCTATATCTATTATGTCTATATTTCATACCTATATCCATTATAACTATTATGTCCATATTTTATACTTATATCTATTATATCCATTATGTCTATATTTTATACCTATATCTATTATATCTACTCTGTCTATATTTTATACCTATATCTATTATATCTAATGTCTATATTTTATACCTATATCTATTATATCTATGATGTCTATATTTTCTATCTGTTATGTCTATATTTTATACCTATATCTATTATATCAATTATGTCTATATTTTATACCTATATTTCTTACATCTATTATGTCTATATGTTATACCGATAACTATTATGTCTATATCTTATACCTATATCTATTATATCTACTATGTCTATATTTCATACCTATGCCTATTATATCTATTATGTCTATATTTTATACCTATTTCAATTATGTCTATGTTTTATGTCTATATCTATTATATCTATTTTTTCTATATTTTATACCTATTTCAATTATGTCTATATTTTATTCCTATATCTATATTATATATTATGTCTATATGTTATAGCTATATCTATTTTATCTATTATGTCTCTATTTCATACCGATATCTATTATGTCTATTTTTTATACCAATATTTATTATATCTATTATGTCTGTATTTTATACCTATATATTTTATATCTATTTTGTCTATATTTTATACCTATTTCAATTATGTTTATATTTTATTCCTATATCTATTATATCTATTATGTCTGTATTTTATACCTATATCTATTATGTCTATATTTTATATCATATGTATTGTATCTAATATGTCTATATTTTATACCTATATCTATTATGTCTATATTTCATAACTATAACTATTCTATCTGTTATGTCTATATTTTATACATATATCTATTATATCTATTATGTCTATATTTTATACCTCTATCGTATCTATTATGTCTATATTTTACACCTCTATTCATTATATCTACTATGTCTATATTTTATACCTATATCTATTATATCTATTATGTCTATATCTTATACATATATCGATTATATCTATTATGTCTATATTTTATGCCTATATTTATTATATCTATTATGTCTATATTTTATACCTTTATCTTTTATATCTCTTTTGTCTATACTTTATACCTATTTCAATTATGTCTATATTTTATTCCTCTATCTATTATATCTATTATGTCTATATCTTATACCTATATCTATTATGTCTATTATGTCTTTATTTTAAACCTATACCTATTATATCTATTATGTCTGTATTTCATAGCTATATCTATTATAAATATTATGTCTATATTTTCTACCTATATCTACTATGTCTATATTTTATACCTATATCTATTATAATTATTATGTCTATATTTGATACCTATATCAATTATATCTACTATGTCTATATTTTACACCTATTTCTATTATATCTAATATGTCTATATTTTATACCTATATCGATTATATCCATTAAGTCTATATTTTATACCCATCTCTATTATATCTCTTATGTTTATATTTTATACCTATATCTCTCATATCTATGTCTATATTTTATACCTATATCTATTTTGTCTATATTTCATACCTATATCTACTATGTGTATATTTCATATCTATATATATTTTATCTATAATGTCTATAATTTATGCCTATATCTATTTTATCTATAATGTCTATATTTTATACCTAAATCTATTTTATCTATTATGTCTATATTTTATACCTATATCTATTAAATCTATTATGTCTATATTTTATATCTATATCTATAATGTCTATATTTTATACCTTTAACTATTATATATATTTTGTCTATATTTTATACCTATATCTATTATATCTATTATGTCTATATTTTATACCTATATCTATTATGTCTATATTTATATCTATATCTATTTTATGTATTTTGTCTATATTTTATTCCTATATCTATTATATTTATTATGTCTATATTTTATACCTATATCTGTTATATATATTTGTCTGGATTTTATACGTGTATCTATTATGTCTATATTTTATACTTATATCTATTATATCTATTATGTCTGTATTTTATACCTATATCTATTATATCTATCATGTGTATATTTTATACCTATACATATTTTATCCTTTATGTCTATATTTCATACCTATATCTATTATATCTATTATGTCTATATCTTATACCTATATTCCATGTATTATGTCTATATTTTACACCTATATTATATCTATAATGTCTACATTTTATAACTATATCTGTTATGTCTATATTTTATACGTATATCTCTTATATCTGTTACGTCTATATTTTATACCTATATCTATTTTATTTATATTTTATACCTATATCTATTATATCTATTATGTCTATATTTTACACCTATATCTATTATATCTATTATATCTGTATTTTATACCTGTAGCTATTATTCTGTATTTTATACCTGTATCTATTATATCTATTATATCTATATTTTATACCTATATCTATTATATCTGTTATGTCTATATTTTATACATATATCTATTATATCTATTATGTCTATATTTTATAGTTATATCTTTTATATTTATTAGGTCTACATTTTATGCCTATATCTGTTATATCTATTTTGTCTGTATTTACGTATCTATTAAGTCTATATACTTATATCGACTACATCTATTATGTCTGTATGTTATACCTATATCTCTTATGTATATTATGTCTATATTTTATACCTATACATATTATATCTTTTATGTCTATATTTTATACCTTTATCTATTATATCTCTTATGTCTATATCACATAAGTGTATCTATTATATCTATTATGTCTTTATTTTAAACCTATATCTATTATATCTATTATGTCTATATTTCATAACTTTATCTATTATAACCATTATGTCTATTTTTTTTACCTATATCTATTATGTCTATATTTTATACCTATATCTATTATAATTATTATGTCTATGTACCTATTTCTATTATATCTATTATGTCTATATTCAATACGTATATCTATTATGTCTATATTTTATACCTATATCTATTATGTCTATTATGTTTATATTTTATACCTATATCTATTATATCAATTATGTCTACATTTTTTACATATATCTATTATATCTACTCTGTCTATATTTTATACCTATATCTATTATATCTAACATGTCTATATTTTATTCCTGTATGTATTATGTCTATATTTTATACCTATATCTATTATATCTATTATGTCCATATTTTATACCTATAACTATTATATCTAATATGTCTATATTTTATACCTATATCTATTATGTCTATATTTTATACCTCTATTGTATCTATTTTGTCTATATTTTCTACCTATATCTATTTTATCTATTGTGTCTGTATCTTATACATATTTCTATTATATCTATTATGTCTGTATTTCATACCTATACCTATTATATCTGTTTTGTCCATATTTTATATCTATATCTATTATATCTATTATGTCTATATCTTATACATATATCTATTGTATCTATTATGTCTATATTTTATACCTTTATTTGTTATATCTATTTTGTCCATATTTTATACCTATTTTAATTATGTCTGTATTTTATTACTATATCTATTATATCTATTATGTCTGTATTTTATACCTATATCTATTATATCTAATATGTCTATATTTTATACCTATATCTATTACATCTATTATGTCTTCATCTTATACATATATCTATTATAACTATTATGTGTATATTTTATACCTATATCTATTATGTCTATATTTCATACCTATATTTTTATACCAGTTATGTCTATATTTTAAACCTATATCTATTATATCTATTATGTCTATATTTTATACGGATATCTATTATGTCTGTATTTTATATCTATATCTATTATATCTCCTCTGTCTATATTTTATACCTATATCTATTATATCTAATATGTCTATATTTTATACCTATATCTATTATATCTATTATGTCTATATTTTATACCGATATCTGTTATGTCTATATTTTATACCTATAAGTATTATATCAATTATGTCTATATTATATAACTATATCTATTATATCTATTATGTTTATATTTCATACCGATATCTATTTTCTATATATTTGTACCTATATCTATTATATCTAATATGTCTATATTTTACACCTATATCTATTATATCTATTACGTCTATATTTTATACCCATCTCTATTATATCTATTATGTTTATATTTTATACCTATATCTATTATATCTATGTCTATATTTTATACCTATATCTATTTTGTCTATATTTTATACCTATACCTATTATATCTATATTTTATACTTATATCTATTTTATCTATTATGTCTATATTTTATACGTATATCTATCATATCTCTTATGTCTATATTTTATACATAAATCTAATAAATCTATTATGTCTATATTTTATATCTATTATGTCTGTATTTTATACCTATAACCATTATAACTATTTTGTCTGTGTTTTATACCTATATGTATTATATCTATTATGTCTATATTTTATACCTTTAATTATATCTAATATGTCTATATTTTATACCTATATGTATTATGTATATATTTTATATCTATATCTATTATGTCTATATGTCATACCTATAACTATTATATCTGTTTTGTCTATATTTTATACCTGTATCTATTATATCTTATATGTGTATATTTTATACATATATTTATTATATCTATATTTTATACCTGTATCTATGATATGCATTACATCTATACTTTATACCTATATTAATCTATTATATCTGTATTTTATGCCAATATCTATTATATCGATTTTATCTATTGTATATATATTTTATACCTATGTCTATAATATCTATCATATCTATATTTTATACCTATATCTACTATAGTTATTGTATCTATATTTTATAGCTATATCTATTATATCTATTATGTCTAAATCTTATAACTATATCTATTATGTCTATATATTATAACTATATCTATTATATATATTGTGTCTATATTTTATACGTATATCTATTATGTTTATACTTTATAACTATACCTATTATATCTATGATGTCTATATTGTATACCTATATGTATTATGTCTATATTTTGTACCTATATCTATTATATTTATTATGTCTATATTTTAGACCTATATTTATCTTTTATGTTTATTTTTTATACATTTATCTATTATGTCTATATTTTATACTTATATGGGTTATATCTATTATGTCTATATTTTATACCTATATCTATTATGTCTATTATGTCTATATTTTATACCTATATTATATCTATAATGTCTACTTTTTATACCTATATCTATTATGTCTATCTTTTATACGTATACCTATTATATCTATTATGTCTATATTTTTTACCTATATTATATCTATAATGTCTACTTTTTATACCTATATCTATTATGTCTATGTTTTATCCCTATATCTATTATATCTATTTTGTTTATATTTATACCTGTATCTATTATATATACTATATCTGTATTTTATGCCTATAGCTATTATGTCTGTATTTCATACCTATATCTATTATATCTACTCTGTCTATATTTGATACCTATATCTATTATAACTATTATGTCTATATTTTATAACTATATCTATTATATCTATTATGTCAATATTTTATATCTATATCTATTATGTCTATATTTTATACCAATATCTACTATATCTACAATGTCTGTATTTTATACCTATATCTATTATATCTATTATATCAATGTTTTATACCTATATCTATTAAATATATTATGTCAATATTTTATACCTATATCTATTATATCTATTATGTCTATATCATATACCTGTATTTATTATATCTATTATGTCCATATTTTATACGTATATTATATCTATTATGTCCATATTTTATACATATAATTATTATATCTAATATGTCTATATTTTACACCTATATCTATTATGTCTATATTTTATACCTATATCTATTATATCTGTATTTCATACCTCTATCTATTATATCTGTTATGTCTATATTTTATAGCTATATCTATTATGTCTGTATTTCATACCTATATCTATTATATCTATTATGTCTATATTTTATACCTATATCTATTATGTCTATTATGTATATATTTTATACCTATATCTATTTATATCTATTATGTGTATATTTTATACATATATCTATTATATCTATTTTGTCCATATTTTATACCTGTATCTATTATATCTATTATGTCTATATTTTATACGCATATCTATTATATCTATTATGTCTATATTTTATACTTATATCTATTATATCTCTCATGTGTACATTTTATACCTATATCGATTATATCTATTATGTCTATATTTTATACCTATATCTATTACAATCCATTATGTCTGTATTTCATACCTATATCTATTATATCTATTATGCCTACATTTTATACTATATCTATTATGTCTATATTTTACTCCCATATATATTATATCTATTATGTCTATATCTTATACCTATATCTATTATATCTATTATATCTGTATTTTATATCTATAACAATATTATTTTACCTATATCTATTATATCGATTTCATCTATATTTTATACCTGTATCTATTATATCTATTATGTCTATGTTTCAGACCTATATATGTTATATCTATTATGTCTATATTGTATACTTATGTGTATTATAACTATTATGGCTATATTTTATACCTATATCTATTTCATCTATTGTGTTTATATCTATTATGTCTGTATTTTATAACTCTATCTATTATAACTATTATGTCAATATTTTATCCCTCTATCTATTATATCTATTTTGTCTATATTTTATACCTCTATTATATCTATATCGTCTATACTTCATACCTGTATCTATTATCTCTATGATGACTATATTTTTTACCTCTATTATATCGATGTCTATATTTTATTTCAATATCAACTATATCTATTATGTCTATATTTCGTACCTCTATCTATTATATCTATTATATCTATTATGTCTATATTTTATACATCTATCTATTGTATCTATTTTGTCTATATTTTTTACCTCTATTATATCTATTATGTCTATATTTTATATCTCTCTCTATTATATCTATTTTGTTTTTATTTTATACCTCCATCTATTATATCTATTGTGTGCATAATTTATACCTATGTCTATTATATATATTCTTTCGATATTTTATACCTATGTCTATTATATCTATTGTGTCTATATTTTAATCCTATATATATTATATCTATACTATCTATATTTTATACCTATATCTATTATATCTATTATGTCTATATTTTATAACTCAATCTATTATATCTTTTATGTCTATATTTTATACCTATATTTATTATGTCTATTATGTCTACATTTTATACCTATATCTATTAAATCTATTATGTCTACATTTTATAACTCTATCTATAATATCTATTATGTCTATAATTTATACCACTATCAATTATATCCATGATGTCTACATTTTATACCTCTATCCATTATATCTATGATGTCTATACTTTATACCTCTCTCTATTATATCAATTTTGTCCATATTTTATATCTCTATCTTTTATATCTATGATGTCTGTGTTTTATACCTTTATCTATTATATCTATTCTGTCTCTATTGTATCCATTATGTCTATATTTTATACCTATATCTATTATATACATTATATATATATTTTATACCTGTTTCTATTATATCTATATTTATACCTCTGTCTATTTTATCTATTATATCTATATTTTATACTTATATCTATTATATCCATTATATCTATGTTTGATATCTATATCGATTATGTCTATATTTCATACCTGTATCTAACGTATCTATTATGTCTATGTCTTGTACCTATATCTATCATATCTAATATGTCTATATTTCATACCTGTATCTATTATATCTATTATGTCTATATTTTACACCTATATCAATTATATCTATTATGTCTATATTTTACACCTCTATCTATTATATCTATTATGTATATATTTTAAACCTCTATCTATTATGTCTATTATGTCTATATTTTATAACTATGTTTGTTATATCTATTATGATTATATTTTATACATATATCTATTATGTCTATATTTTCCCTATATCTATCATATATTTTATGTGTATATTTTATACCTATATCTATTATATCTATTTTATCTATATTTCATACCCATATCAATTATATCTATTATGTCCATATTTTATACCTATATCCATTTTATCTATTATGTATATATTTTATACTTATATCTATTATATCTGTTATATCTATATTTTATACGTATATCTATTATATCTTTCATATCGATATTTCATACCTATATCTATTATATCTATATTTTATAACCCTATCTATTGTATCTTTTAAGTGTATATTTTATACCTATATCTATTATATGTTTATATCTATATTTTATACCTATATCTATATCTATTATATCTATATATTACACCTACATCTATTATATCTCTTATATCTATATTTTAACTATATCTGTTATATCTATTATGTCTATATTTGATTCCAATATCTATTATATCTATTATGTCTATATTTTATACCTCTATCTATTATGTCTATATTTTATGCCTATATCTATTATAAATATTATCTCCATATTGTATAACTCTATCTGTTGTATCTATTCTGTCTATATTTTATACCTATATCTATTAGGTCTATATTTTATGCTTATATCTATTATATCTATTATGTCTGTATTTTTTACCTATATCTATTATGTCTATATTTTATACCTATATCTATTATATCTGTCTATAATTTATACCTATATCTATTATATCTACTAGGTCTATATTTTATACCTATATCTCTTATGTCTGTATTTTTAACCTATATCTATTATAACTATTATGTCTATATTTTAGAACTATATCTGTAATATCTATTCTGTCCATATTTTATACCTATATCTATTATGTTTATTATGTCCATATTTTATTCGTATATCTATTATATCTATTATGTATATATTTTGTACCTTTATCTATTATATCTATTATGTCTATATTTTATACGTATATCTATTATATCAATTATGTCTATATTTTATACCGATATCTATTATATTTATTCTGTCTACTTTTTATACCGATGTCTAATATATCTGTTATGTCTATATTTTATACCTATATCTATTATATCTATATTTTATACCTATATCTATTATATCTATTATGTCCATATTTTATACCTTTATCTATTATAGCTCTTATGTCTATATTTTATACCTATATCTATTATATCTACTATGTCTATATTTTATACCTATATTTATTATATCTATTATGTCTTTGTTTTATATCTATATCTTTAATATCTCTTTTGTCTATATTTTATACCTATATCTATTGTATCTATCATGTCTATATCTTATCAATATATCTATTATATCTATTATGTCTATATTTCATACCTATACCTATTAGGTCTGTGTTTTATACCTATATCTATTATGTCTATATTTTATGCCTATATCTATTATATCTACTATGTCTATATTTTACACCTATATCTATTATATCTATTACGTCTATATTTTATACCCATCTCTGTTATATCTATTGTGTTTATACTTTATACCTATATCTATTATATCTATGTCTATATTTTATACCTATATCTATTTTGTCTATATTTAAACTTATTTCAATTATGTCTATGTTTTATTCCTATATCTATTATATCTCTTATGTCTCTATTTTATACCTATATTTATTATATCTATTATGTCTATCTTTTATACCTATATCTATTATATCAATTATGTCCATATTTTATACCTATATCTCTTATATCTATTATGTCTATATTTTATATCTATATCTATTATATCTATTATGTCTATATTTTATACCAATATCTATTATGTCTATTATGTTTATATTTTATACCTATATCTATTGTGTCGATGTCCATAATTTATACCTATATCTATTTTGTCTGTTGTTTATACCTATATCAATTATGTATATATTTTACCTTTGTCTATTTTATCTATTATGTCTATATTTTATACCTATATCTATTATATCGATTATATCTATATTTTATACCTGTATCTATTATATCTGTTATATCTATATCTTATACATATATCTATTATACCTATTATGTCCATATTTTATACCTATATCTATTATATCTATTATGTTTATATTTTAAACCTATATGCATTATATCTATTATGTCTATATTTTGGACCTATATCTATTATATCTATTATGTCTTTATTTTAAAGCTATGAGTATTTATCTATTATGTCTATATTTCATACCTATGTCTATTATAACTATTATGTCTATTTTGTACCTATATCTATTATGTCTATATTTTATAACTATATCTATTATAATTATTATGTCTATATTTGATACCTATATCTATTATATCTATTATGTCAACATTATAACCTATTTCGATTATATCTATTATGTCTATATTTAATACCTATATCTATTATGTCTATATTTTATACCTGTTTCTAATATATCTATTATGTCTATAATTTATACCTATATCTATTATATCCATTATCTATATTTTATACCTATATCTATTATATCTACTATGTCTATATTTTACACACCTATATCTATTATATCTTTTACATCAATATATTATACCCTCTTTATTATATCTATTATGTTTATATTTTATCCTATATCTATTATATATATGTTTTTATATTTTTATACCTATATCTATTTTGTCTATATTTTATACCTATATCTATATATCTACTATGTCTATATTTTACACCTATAATCTATTATACTATTACGTCTATATTTTAAACCCATCTCTATATATATCTATTATGTTTATATTTTATACCTATATCAATTATATCTATGTCTATATTTCATACCTATATCTATTTTGTCTATATTTATACCTATATCTATAATGTCTATATTTTATACCTATATCTATTTTATCTATTATGTCTATATTTCATACCTATATATATTAAATCTATTATGTCTATATTTTATAGCTATATCTAATATATCTATTATATCTATATTTTAAACCTATATCTATTATGTCTGTATTTTATACCTATAGCTCTTATATCTATATTTTGTACCTATATCTATTATATCTCTTTTATCTATATTCTTTTATACCTATATCTATTTATGTATGATGTCTATATTTGACACCTATATCTGTTATATCTATTATGTCTATATTTTATACCTATATCTATTATATATATTATGTCTATTTTTTATACCTATATCTGGTTATATCTATTTTGTCTGTATTTTATACGTATATCTATTATGTCCTGTATTTTATACCTATATATATTACATCTATTATGTCTATATTTTTTACCTATACACTATTCTTATCTATTTTTTTTTTCTATATTTTAATATCTACCTATATGTATTATATCTATTATGTGTATATTTTATAACTATAATGATTATATCTAATATGTCTATATTTTATACCTATATCTATATGTTTATATTTATATCTATATCTATTATGTCTTTACTTTATACCTATAACTATTATATCCTATTTGGTGTATATTTTATACCTATATCTATTATATCTTTTTATGTCTATATTTTATACCTCGAATTATTATATCTAATATGTCTATATTTTATACCTATATCTATTATATCTATATTGTATATCTATATCTATTATGTCTATATGTTACACCTATAACTATTATATCTATTTTGTCTATATTTTATACCTCTAATCTATTATAATCTAATATGAATGTATTTTATACCTATATCTATTATATCTATATTTTACACCTGTATCTATTATGTGTATTGCATCTATACTTTATTACCTGTATTATTCTATTATATATGTATTTTATGCCAATATCTATTATATCGATTATATCTATTATTTATATATTTTATACCTATGTCTATATTATCTATTATAATCTATATTTTATTCCTATATCTATTATATCTATTGTATCTATATTTTATCCCTACATCTATTATATCTATAATGTCTATATTTTATGACTATATCTATTATGTCTATATTCCATACCTTTATCTATTATATATATTCTGTCTATATTTTATACCTATATCTATTATGTTTATATTTTATAACTATACCTATTATATCTATTATGTCTACATTTTATGCCTCTTTGTATTATGTCTATAGTTTATACGTATATCCATTATAAATGTTAGGTATATATTTCATACCTATATCTATTTTATTCATATTTTATACCTACATCTATTATATCTTTTATGTCTATGCTTTATACCTACATCTATTATATCTATTATATCTGTATTTTATACCTATAGCGATTATATCTATATTTTATACATATATCTATGATATCTATGATATCTATATGTTATACCTATATCTATTATATCTATTATGTCTATATTTATACCTATATCTATTATATCTATTATGTCTATATTTTATACCTATATCTATTATGTATATATATTATACCTATATCGATTATATTCTATTATATCTATATTTTATAACCTATATCTATTATATCTTATTATGTCTAAATATTATACCTATATCTATTATGTCTATATTTTATACCTATATCTATTATGTCTATATATTTTACCTATATCTATTATCTCTATATTTTATACCTATAATCTATTATGTCTATTATGTCTATATTTTATACCTATATCTATTATATCTATTATGTCTATATTTTATACCTATATCTATTCTATCTACTCTGTCTATATTTTATACCTATATCTATTATATCTATTATGACTATATTTTATATCTTTATCAATGATATCCATAATGTCTATATATTATGCCAATATGTATTATATTCTACTATGTCTGTATTTTATACCTATATCTATTATATCTATTATATCCATGTTTTATACCTCTATCTATTAAATTCATTATGTCTGTATTGTGTACCTATATCTATTATATCTATCATGTCTGTATCTTATACCTATTATCTATTATGCTTTATGTCTTTATTTTAAACCCATACCTACTATATCTATTATGTCTATATATCTTACCTATATCTATTATAACTATTATGTCTATATTTTGTTCCTATATCTATTATGTCAATATTTTATACCTATATCTATTATAATTATTATGTCTATATTTTACACCTATATCTAATTATCTATATTTTATAACTATATCTATTATAACAATTATGTCTCTATTTTATACCTATATCTATTATGTCTCAATTTTATACCTATATCTATTATTACTAAATTTTATACCTATATATATTATATCTATTATGACTATATTTTATACCTAAAACTATTATTTCTATATTTTTTACCCATATCTATTATATCAATTAGTCTATGTTTTATACCTATATCTAATGTCGATATTTTATACCTATATCTATTATATCTATTATGTCGATATATATTGTTTCTATTATGTCTATATTTTATACCTATGTCTATTATATCTATTATGTCTATAGTTTATTACCTGTATCTATTATATCTATTATATCTATATTTTATACCTATATCTATTATGTCTATATTTTATAACTATATCTGTTATATTCTATTATGTCCATAGTTTATACCTATATCTATTATATTATTATGGCTATATATTATACCTGTCTATTGTATCTATATTTTATGCCTGTATCTATTATATCTATTATGTCTATATTTTATACCTATATCTATTATATCTATTAAGTCTAAATATTCTACCTATATCTATTATGTGTATATTTTATACCTATATCTATTATAACTATTATGTCTATATTTATAACTATATCTGTTATAGGTATTATGTCTATATTTTTATACCTGTATCTATTATATCTATTATATCTATATTTTATACCTATATATTATAACCATATTTTATATGTATATACATATACCATCTATGTTTTTTAGCCTATATCAATTATAACTACTATATTTATATTTTTAAAATTATATCTATTATATCTATATTTTATATCTGTATCTATTATATCTATTGTTTATATTTTTTACCTGTATCTATTACATCTATATTTATATGTATGTCTATTATATCTATATTTTATACTGATATCTATTATATCTATATTTTATACGTATATCTATGTCTGTATTTTATACCTACATTTATTATAACTATTATGTCTGTATTTTATACCTATGTCTATTATACCTATTATGTCTATATTTTATTCATATATTTATTATCAATTACGTCTGTAGTGTATACCTATATCTACTATATCTATTATGTCTATATTTGATACTTATATCTACTATATTTATTATGTCTATATTTTATACCTATATCTATTATAACTATATTTTATACCTATATCTATTATATCTATATTTTCTAACTTTATAATTATATCTATTATATTTATATTTTATAATTATATCTATTATATCTGTATTTTATAGCTATATCTATTATATCTATAGTCTATATTTTATACCTGTATCTATTATATCTATTTTTCATACATATATCTATTATATCTTTTATATCGATATTTTATACCTATATCTATTTAAATATATTTTATACCCCATCTATTATATCTTATATCTATATTTTATACCGATATCTATTATATCTATTATGTGTATTTTTTCCTATGTCTTCACTCTATTTTGTCTATATTTTACCTATATCTATAAAATCTATTATGTCTGTATTTCATAGCTATATCTATTATATCTATTATGTTTATATTTTATACCTATATCTATTATGTCTATATTTTATACCTATAACTCTTATATCTATTATGTCTATATTTTATAAATATATCTATTATACCTCTTATGTCTATATTTTATACCTATATCTATTAAATCTATAATGTCTATATTTTATAACTATATCTACTATGTCTATACTTTATACCAATATATATTATATCTATTATGTCTATATTTTATATCTTAGTCTATTATATCTATTATGTATATATTTTATACCTATATCTATTATGTCTGTATTTTATACCTATATCTATTATATCCACTATATCTATTTTTTATACCTATAGCTATTATATGTATATTTGATACTCATATCCATTATATCTATTATATCTATATTTTACACCTATATCTATATATCTATTATGTCTATCTATTATATCTATATTTTATACCTATATCTATTATATCTATATTTTATACCTGTATCTGTTATATCTATTTTGTCTACGTTTTATACCTAGGTCTATTATATCTTTTATGTCTATATTTTATACCTATATCTATTATATGTATTATGTCTGTATTTTATACGTATATCTATCATATCTATAATGTCTATATTTTATACCTATATATATCATATCTGTTTTGTCTATATTTTATACCTATCTCTATTATATCTCCTATGTCTGTATTTCATACCCATATCTATTATATCTCCTGTCTATATTTTATCCCATATCTATTATATCTCTTATGTTTATATTTCATACCTATATCAATAATATCTATTACGTCTGTATTTTATAACTATATCTATTATATGTATTATGTCTCTATTTCATACCTATATCTATTATGTCTATATTTCATTCCTATATCTATTATATCTATTATGTGTATATTTTATACATATATCTATTATATCTATTATTTCTAAATATTATACCTATATCTATTATGTCTATATTGTATACCTATATCTATTTTAACTATTGTCTATATTTTATAACTATACGTTATGTCTATATTTTACCCCTATATTTATTATACTCTTATGACTATATTTAATAAGTATATATTATGTCTATATTTTATATCTATATCCATTATATATACTATGTCCATATTTCATATCTATAACTATTATGTCTATATTTTACACCTATATCTATGATATCTATCTGTGTATATTTTATACGTATATGTATTATGTCTTTATATCTATATTTTATACCTATATCTATTGTGTCTATATTTTATACCTATATCTATTATATCTATTATGTGTATATTTTATACCTATGTCTATTATATCTATTATGTCTGTATTTATACGTATATCTATTATATCTATGATGTCTATATTTTATACCTATATTATTACTTCTATTATGTCTATATTTTATTCCTATATCTATTATATCTGTTATGTCTATATGTTATACCTATATCTATTTTATCTATTATATCTATATTTCATACCTATATCTATTGTATCAATTATATCTAGACTTGATACCTATATCTATGATGTCTATGTTTTATACCTATATCTATTATATCTATTATGTCAACATTTTATACCTGTATCTATTATATCTATTTTGTCTATATTTTATACCTATATCTATTGTATCTATTATGTCTATATATTTTATCTATTATGTCTATATTTTATACCTATGTCTATTATATCTATTATGTCTAAGTTTATACCTATATCTATTATATCTATTATATCTATATTTTATACCTATATCTATTATGTCTATATTTTATACCTTTTTCTATTATATCTATTATGTCTATATTTCATACCTATATCTATTATATCTATTATGTCTATATTTTATACCTATATCTATTATGTCTATATTTTTACCTATATCTATTATGTCTATATTTAAAGCTATATCTAATATATTTATTATGTCATATTTTATACCTATATCTATTATATCTCTTACGGCTATATTTTACCTATATCTATTATATTTATTATGTTTTATTTTATACCCATATCTATTATGTCTATATTTCATACCTATATCTATTATATCTATAATGTCTATATTTTATACCTATATCTCTTATACCTCTTATGTCTTATTTTTACCTATATCTATTATATTTATTGTGTCTATACTTTATACCTATATCTATTAGGTCCATATTTTTTATCTTTATCTATTATATCTATTATGTCTATATTTTATGTCTATATCTATTTTATCCATTATGTTATATTTTATGCCTATATCTATTATATCCGCTATATCTATATTTTATACCTATATCTATTATATCTATATATTATACCTATATCCACTATATCTATTATATCTATATTTTGTACATATACTATCATATCTATTATGTTTATATTTTATGCCTATATATATTATATGTAGTATATCTATATTTTAAACTTATATCTATTATAACTATATTTTATACGTATATACATTATATCTATATTTTTTCCTATATGTATTATATCTATTATAATTATATGTTATAATTATATCTATTATACCTATATTTCATATCTATATATATTTTATCTATTGACTATATTTTATACCTGTATCTATTATATCTATTTTTTATACATATCTATTATATCTATTATATCTATATTTTATACCTATATCTATTGTATCTATATTTTGTACCTGTATCTCATATCTATTATGTCTGTATTTTAAACCTATATCTAGTATATCTATTATGTCTATATTTTATACCTATGTCTATTATATCTATTATGTCTATATTTTATACCTATATCTATTACATCTATTATGTCTAAATATCATACCTGTATCTATTATATCTATATGTTATACCTATATCTATTATGTCTATTTTTATACCTATATCCATTATATCTATGATGTCTATATTTTATAACTATATCTATTGTATCTATTATGTTTATATTTTATACCTATATCTATTATGTCTATATTTTGTACCTATATCTATTATATCTCTTATATCTATATTTTATACGTATATCTATTATGTCTATATTTTATACCTATATTTATTATAACTATTATGTCTGTATTTTATACCTATGTCTATTATACCTATTATGTCTATATTATATACCTATATTTATTATATCAATTACGTCTATAGTGCATACCTATATCTACTATATCTATTATGTCTATATTTGATACCTATATCTACTATATTTATTATGTCTATATTTTATACCTATATCTATTATAACTATATTTTACCGATATCTATTATATCTATATTTTATAACTTTATTATTATATCTATTATATTTTTATTTTATAATTATATCTATTATATCTATATTTTATACCTATATATATCTATTATATCTATTTTTTATACATATATCTATTATATCTTTTATATCGATATTTTATACCTATATCTATTTAAATATATTTTATTCCCCATCTATTATATCTGTCTATATTTTATACCGATAGCTATTATATCTATTATGTCTATATTTTATTCCTATGTCTACTACATCTATTTTGTCTATATTTTATACCTATATCTATAATATCTATTATGTCTGTATTTCATAGCTATGTCTATTATATCTATGATGTATATATTTTATACCTATATCTATTATGTCTATATTTTATACCAATATCTCTAACATCTATTATGGTTATATTTTATACCGTTATCTATTATATCTATTATGTCTATATTTTATACCTATATCTATTACGTCTGTATTTTATAACTATATCTTTTATGTCTTTATTTTATACCTATATCTATTATATCTATTATGTCTATATTTTATAACTGTATCTATTATATCTATTTTGTCTATATTTTATACCTATATCTATGTCTATATTTTATACCTGTATCTTTTATATCTATTATGTCTATATTTTATAATTATATCTCTTATATCTATATTTTTTACCTATATCTATTAAATCTATTATGTCTAAATATTATACCTATATCTATTATGTGTATATTTTATACCTGTATCTATTATAACTATTATGTCTATATTTATAACTATATCTGTTATAGCTATTATGTCTATATTTTATACCTATATCTATTATATCTATATTTTATACTATATCTATTATAACCATATTTTATACCTACCTACATTATATCTATGTTTTTTAACTATGTCAATTATATCTATTATATTTATTTTTTTATTTATATCTATTATATCTATATTTTATACCTATATCTATTATATCTATGTCTATATTTTTTACCTGTATCTATTATATCTGTTTTTTATACGTATATCTATTATGTCTATATTTTATACTTATATCTATTATATCTATATTTTATACCTGTATCTATTATATCTAATATGTCTATATTTTATACCTATATTAATCTATTATGTCTCTATTTTGTATCTATATCTATTATATCTATTATGTTTATATTTTATACCTATATCTATTAGGTCTATATTTTATACCTGTATCTATTATGTCTGTATTTTATACCTATATCAATTATAACTATTATGTCTATATTTTATACCCATATTTATCATATGTATTATGTCTATATTTTATACCCATATATATTTATCGATTATGTCTATGTTTTTATACCTATATCAATTATACCTCTTATGTCTTTATTTTATACCTGTATCTATTATATCTTTTATGTCTATATTTTACCTATATCTATTATGTCTATTATGTCTATATTTTATACCTGTATCAATTATATCTATTATTGTATATTTAATACCTAAATCTATTATATATATTATGTCTATATTGTGTACCTATATCTATTTTGTCTATATTTCATATCTATATTTATTATATCTATTATGTCTTTATTTTATACGTATATTTATTATATCTGTTATGTGTCTATTTTATACCTATATCTATTATATCTATTATGTCTCTATTTCATGCCTACATCTATTATATCTATTATGTCTATATTTTATACCTATATCTATTACGTCTACATTTTATACCTAAATCTAATATATCTATTATGTCTATATTTTATACCGATATCTATTATATCTATTATGTCTGTATTTTATACCTATATCTATTATATCTATTATGTCTATATTTTACCCTCTATCTATTATATCTATTATGTCTATATTTTATAACTCTATCAATTATATCTATTATGTCTATATTTTATACCTATATCTATTATATCTATGATATCTATATTTTATAACTGTC
>NW_022144703.1:0-19455 GCF_007565055.1 Rhinopithecus roxellana
CCTATATCTATTATATCTATTATGTCTATATTTTATACCGATATCTATTATGTCTAATATTATACCTATATCTATTATATCTACTCTGTTTATATTTTATAACTATATATATTATATCTAATATGTCTATATTTATACCTATATCTATTATATCTATGATGTCTATATTTTATACCTATAACTAGTATATCAATTATGTCTATATTTTCTACTATATATCTATTATATCTATTATGTCTATTTTATACCGATATCTATTTTGTCTATATTTTATACCTATATCTATTATATTAATATGTCTATATTTATACCTATATCTTATATCCATTATGTCTACATATTATACATATATCTATTATATCTATTATGTCTATATTTTTTACCAATATTTATTATATCTATTATGTCTATATTTTATACCTGTATCTTTTATATCTATTTTGTCTATATTTTATACCTATTTAAATTATGTCTATATTTTATTCCTATATCTATTATGTCTATGTTTTATACCCATATCTATTATATCTATTATGTCTATATTTTATACCTATATCTATTATATCGATTATGTTTATATCTTATACCTATATCTATTATATCTATTATGTCTATATTTTATATGTATATCTATTATATCTATTGTGTCTGTATTTTGTAGCTATATCTATTATATATATTATGACGTATTTTATACCTATATCTGTTATATCTATGTTGTCTTTTTTATACGTGTATCTATTATGTCTATACTTTATACTTATGTCTATTATATCTATTATGTCTGTATTTTTGACCTATATCTATTATATCTATTATGTCTATATTTTAAACCTATACATATTATATCTTTTATGTCTATATTTTATACCTTTATCTATTATATCTATTATGTCTATATCTTATACCTATATCTATTGTATCTATTATGTTTTTATTTAAATCCTATACCTATTATATCTATTAGGTCTATATTTCATATGTGTATCTATTATAACCATTATGTGTATATTTTGTACCTATATCTATTATGTCTATATTTTATACCGATATGTATTTTAATTATGTCTATATTTGATACCTATATCTATTATATCTATTATATCTATATTTTATACCTATTTCTATTATATCTATTATGCCTATCTTTAATACCTATATCTATTATGTCTATATTTCATACCTATATCCATTATAACTATTATGTCCATATTTTATACTTATATCTATTATATCCATTATGTCTATATTTTATACCTATATCTATTATATCTACTCTGTCTATATTTTATACCTATATCTATTATATCTAATGTCTATATTTTATACCTATATCTATTATATCTATGATGTCTATATTTTCTATCTGTTATGTCTATATTTTATACCTATATCTATTATATCAATTATGTCTATATTTTATACCTATATTTCTTACATCTATTATGTCTATATGTTATACCGATAACTATATGTCTATATCTTATACCTATATCTATTATATCTACTATGTCTATATTTCATACCTATGCCTATTATATCTATTATGTCTATATTTTATACCTATTTCAATTATGTCTATGTTTTATGTCTATATCTATTATATCTATTTTTTCTATATTTTATACCTATTTCAATTATGTCTATATTTTATTCCTATATCTATATTATATATTATGTCTATATGTTATAGCTATATCTATTTTATCTATTATGTCTCTATTTCATACCGATATCTATTATGTCTATTTTTTATACCAATATTTTATATCTATTATGTCTGTATTTTATACCTATATATTTTATATCTATTTTGTCTATATTTTATACCTATTTCAATTATGTTTATATTTTATTCCTATATCTATTATATCTATTATGTCTGTATTTTATACCTATATCTATTATGTCTATATTTTATATCATATGTATTGTATCTATATGTCTATATTTTATACCTATATCTATTATGTCTATATTTCATAACTATAACTATTCTATCTGTTATGTCTATATTTTATACATATATATTATATCTATTATGTCTATATTTTATACCTCTATCTATCTATTATGTCTATATTTTACACCTCTATTCATTATATCTACTATGTCTATATTTTATACCTATATCTATTATATCTATTATGTCTATATCTTATACATATATCGATTATATCTATTATGTCTATATTTTATACCTATATTTATTATATCTATTAGTCTATATTTTATACCTTATCTTTTATATCTCTTTTGTCTATACTTTATACCTATTTCAATTATGTCTATATTTTATTCCTCTATCTATTATATCTATTATGTCTATATCTTATACCTATATCTATTATGTCTATTATGTCTTTATTTTAAACCTATACCTATTATATCTATTATGTCTGTATTTCATAGCTATATCTATTATAAATATTATGTCTATATTTTCTACCTATATCTACTATGTCTATATTTTATACCTATATCTATTATAATTATTATGTCTATATTTGATACCTATATCAATTATATCTACTATGTCTATATTTTACACCTATTTCTATTATATCTAATATGTCTATATTTTATACCTATATCGATTATATCCATTAAGTCTATATTTTATACCCATCTCTATTATATCTCTTATGTTTATATTTTATACCTATATCTCTCATATCTATGTCTATATTTTATACCTATATCTATTTTGTCTATATTTCATACCTATATCTACTATGTGTATATTTCATATCTATATATATTTTATCTATAATGTCTATATTTTATACCTATATCTATTTTATCTATAATGTCTATATTTTATACCTATATCTATTTTATCTATTATGTCTATATTTTATACCTATATCTATTAAATCTATTATGTCTATATTTTATATCTATATCTATAATGTCTATATTTTATACCTTTAACTATTATATATATTTTGTCTATATTTTATACCTATATCTATTATATCTATTATGTCTATATTTTATACCTATATCTATTATGTCTATATTTATATCTATATCTATTTTATGTATTTTGTCTATATTTTATTCCTATATCTATTATATTTATTATGTCTATATTTTATACCTATATCTGTTATATATATTTGTCTGGATTTTATACGTGTATCTATTATGTCTATATTTTATACTTATATCTATTATATCTATTATGTCTGTATTTTATACCTATATCTATTATATCTATCATGTGTATATTTTATACCTATACATATTTTATCCTTTATGTCTATATTTCATACCTATATCTATTATATCTATTAGTCCTATATCTTATACCTATATTCCATGTATTATGTCTATATTTTACACCTATATTATATCTATAATGTCTACATTTTATAACTATAATCTGTTATGTCTATATTTTATACGTATATCTCTTATAATCTGTTACGTCTATATTTTATAACTATATCTATTTTATTATATTTATACCTATATCTATTATATCTATTATGTCTATATTTTACAACCTATATCTATTATATCTATTATATCTGTATTTTATACCTGTAGCTATTATTCTGTATTTTATACCTGTATCTATTATATCTATTATATCTATATTTTATACCTATATCTATTATATCTGTTATGTCTATATTTTATACATATATCTATTATATCTATTATGTCTATATTTTATAGTTATATCTTTTATATTTATTAGGTCTACATTTTATGCCTATATCTGTTATATCTATTTTGTCTGTATGTCTATGTTATACTTATATCGACTACATCTATTATGTCTGTATGTTATACCTATATCTCTTATGTATATTATGTCTATATTTTATTACCTATACATATTATATCTTTATGGTCTATATTTTATACCTTTATCTATTATATCTCTTATGTCTATATCACATAAGTGTATCTATTATATCTATTATGTCTTTATTTTAAACCTATATCTATTATATCTATTATGTCTATATTTCATAACTTTATCTATTATAACCATTATGTCCTATTTTTTTTACCTATATCTATTATGTCTATATTTTATAACCTATATCTATTATAATTATTATGTCTATGTACCTATGTCTATTATATCTATTATGTCTATATTCAATACGTTATATCTATTATGTCTATATGTTATACCTATATCTATTATGTCTATTATGTTATATTTTATACCTATATCTATTATATCATTATGTCTACATTTTGAATATATCTATTATATCTACTCTGTCTATATTTTATACCTATATCTATTATATCTAACATGTCTATATTTTATTCCTGTATGTATTATGTCTTAGTTTATACCTATATCTATTATATCTATTATGTCCATATTTTATACCTATAACTATTATATCTATATGTCTATATTTTATACCTATATCTATTATGTCTATATTTTATACCTCTATTGTATCTATTTTGTCTATATTTTCTACCTATATCTATTTTATCTATTGTGTCTGTATCTTATACATATTTCTATTATATCTATTATGTCTGTATTTCATACCTATACCTATTATATTGTTTTGTCCATATTTTATATCTATATCTATTATATCTATTATGTCTATATTCTTATACATATATCTATTGTATCTATTATGTCTATATTTTATACCTTTATTTGTTATATCTATTTGTCCATATTTTATACCTATTTTAATTATGTCTGTATTTTATTACTATATCTATTATATCTATTATGTCTGTATTTTATACCTATATCTATTATATCTAATATGTCTATTATTTATACCTATATCTATTACAATCTATTATGTCTTCATCTTATACATATATCTATTATAACTATTATGTGTATATTTTATACCTATATCTATTATGTCTATATTTCATACCTATATTTTTATACCAGTTATGGTCTATATTTTAAACCTATATCTATTATATCTATTATGTCTATATTTTATACGGATATCTATTATGTCTGTATTTTATATCTATATCTATTATATCTCCTCTGTCTATATTTTATACCTATATCTATTATATCTAATATGTCTATATTTTATACCTATATCTATTATATCTATTATGTCTATATTTTATACCGATATCTGTTATGTCTATATTTTATACCTATAAGTATTATATCAATTATGTCTATATTATATAACTATATCTATTATATCTATTATGTTTATATTTCATACCGATATCTATTTTCTATATTTGTACCTATATCTATTATATCTAATATGTCTATATTTTACACCTATATCTATTATCTATTACGTCTATATTTTATACCCATCTCTATTATATCTATTATGTTTATATTTTATACCTATATCTATTATATCTATGTCTATATTTATACCTATATCTATTTTGTCTATATTTTATACCTATACCTATTATATCTATATTTTATACTTATATCTATTTTATCTATTATGTCTATATTTTATACGTATATCTATCATATCTCTTATGTCTATATTTTATACATAAATCTAATAAATCTATTATGTCTATATTTTATATCTATTATGTCTGTATTTTATACCTATAACCATTATAATATTTTGTCTGTGTTTTATACCTATATGTATTATATCTATTATGTCTATATTTTATACCTTTAATTATATCTAATATGTCTATATTTTATACCTATATGTATTATGTATATATTTTATATCTATATTATGTCTATATGTCATACCTATAACTATTATATCTGTTTTGTCTATATTTTATACCTGTATCTATTATATCTATATGTGTATATTTTATACTATATTTATTATATCTATATTTTATACCTGTATCTATGATATGCATTACATCTATACTTTATACCTATATTAATCTATATATCTGTATTTTATGCCAATATCTATTATATCGATTTTATCTATTGTATATATTTTTATACCTATGTCTATAATATCTATCATATCTATATTTTATACCTATATCTACTATAGTTATTGTATCTATATTTTATAGCTATATCTATTATATCTATTATGTCTAAATCTTATAACTATATCTATTATGTCTATATATTATAACTATATCTATTATATATTGTGTCTATATTTTATACGTATATCTATTATGTTTATACTTTATAACTATACCTATTAATCTATGATGTCTATATTGTACCTATATGTATTATGTCTATATTTTGTACCTATATCTATTATATTTATTATGTCTATATTTTAGACCTATATTTATCTTTTATGTTTATTTTTTATACATTTATCTATTATGTCTATATTTTACTTATATGGGTTATATCTATTATGTCTATATTTTATACCTATATCTATTATGTCTATTATGTCTATATTTTATACCTATATTATATCTATAATGTCTACTTTTTATACCTATATCTATTATGTCTATCTTTTATACGTATACCTATTATATCTATTGTCTATATTTTTTACCTATATTATATCTATAATGTCTACTTTTTATACCTATATCTATTATGTCTATGTTTTATCCCTATATCTATTATATCTATTTTGTTTATATTTTATACCTGTATCTATTATATATATATATCTGTATTTTATGCCTATAGCTATTATGTCTGTATTTCATACCTATATCTATTATATCTACTCTGTCTATATTTGATACCTATATCTATTATAACTATTATGTCTATATTTTATAACTATATCTATTATATCTATTATGTCAATATTTTATATCTATATCTATTATGTCTATATTTTATACCAATATCTACTATATCTACAATGTCTGTATTTTATACCTATATCTATTATATCTATTATATCAATGTTTTATACCTATATCTATTAAATATATTATGTCAATATTTTATACCTATATCTATTATATCTATTATGTCTATATCATATACCTGTATTTATTATATCTATTATGTCCATATTTTATACGTATATTATATCTATTATGTCCATATTTTATACATATAATTATTATATCTAATATGTCTATATTTTACACCTATATCTATTATGTCTATATTTTATACCTATATCTATTATATCTGTATTTCATACCTCTATCTATTATATCTGTTATGTCTATATTTTATAGCTATATCTATTATGTCTGTATTTCATACCTATATCTATTATAATCTATTATGTCTATATTTTATACCTATATCTATTATGTCTATTATGTATATATTTTATACCTATATCTATTTATATCTATTATGTGTATATTTTATACATATATCTATTATATCTATTTTGTCCATATTTTATACCTGTATCTATTATATCTATTATGTCTATATTTTATACGCATATCTATTATATCTATTATGTCTATATTTTATACTTATATCTATTATATCTCTCATGTGTACATTTTATACCTATATCGATTATATCTATTATGTCTATATTTTATACCTATATCTATTACATCCATTATGTCTGTATTTCATACCTATATCTATTATATCTATTATGCCTACATTTTATACCTATATCTATTATGTCTATATTTACTCCCATATATATTATATCTATTATGTCTATTTCTTATACCTATATCTATTATATTCTATTATATCTGTATTTATATCTATAACAATATTATTTTACCTATATCTATTATATCGATTTCATCTATATTTTATCCTGTATTATTATATCTATTAGGTCTATGTTTCAGACCTATATATGTTATATCTATTATGTCTATATTGTATACTTATGTGTATTATAACTATTATGGCTATATTTTATACCTATTATCTATTTCATCTATTGTGTTTATATCTATTATGTCTGTATTTTATAACTCTATCTATTATAACTATTATGTCAATATTTATCCCTCTATCTATTATATCTATTTGTCTATATTTATACCTCTATTATATCTATATCGTCTATACTTCATACCTGTATCTATTATCTCTATGATGACTATATTTTTTACCTCTATTATATCGATTGTCTATATTTTATTTCAATATCAACTATATCTATTATGTCTATATTTCGTACCTCTATCTATTATATCTATTATATCTATTATGTCTATATTTTTATACATCTATCTATTGTATCTATTTTGTCTATATTTTTTACCTCTATTATATCTATTATGTCTATATTTTATATCTCTCTCTATTATATCTATTTGTTTTTTATTTTATACCTCCATCTATTATATCTATTGTGTGCATAATTTATACCTATGTCTATTATATATATTCTTTCGATATTTTATACCTATGTCTATTATATCTATTGTGTCTATATTTTAATCCTATATATTATATCTATACTATCTATATTTTATACCTATATCTATTATATCTATTATGTCTATATTTTATAACTCAATCTATATATCTTTTATGTCTATATTTTATACCTATATTTATTATGTCTATTATGTCTACATTTTATACCTATATCTATTAAATCTATTATGTCTACATTTTATAAACTCTATCTATAATATCTATTATGTCTATAATTTATACCACTATCAATTATATCCATGATGTCTACATTTTATACCTCTATCCATTATATCTATGATGTCTATACTTTATACCTCTCTCTATTATATCAATTTTGTCCATATTTTATATCTCTATCTTTTATATCTATGATGTTCTGTGTTTTATACCTTTATCTATTATATCTATTCTGTCTCTATTGTATCCATTATGTCTATATTTTATACCTATATCTATTATATACATTATATATATATTTTATACCTGTTTTCTATTATATCTATATTTATACCTCTGTCTATTTTATCTATTATATCTATATTTTATACTTATATCTATTATATCCATTATATCTATGTTTGATATCTATATCGATTATGTCTATATTTCATACCTGTATCTAACGTATCTATTATGTCTATGTCTTGTACCTATATCTATCATATCTAATATGTCTATATTTCATACCTGTATCTATTATATCTATTATGTCTATATTTTACACCTATATCAATTATATCTATTATGTCTATATTTTACACCTCTATCTATTATATCTATTATGTATATATTTTAAAACCTCTATCTATTATGTCTATTATGTCTATATTTTATAACTATGTTTGTTATATCTATTATGATTATATTTTATACATATATCTATTATGTCTATATTTTCCCTATATCTATCATATATTTTATGTGTATATTTTATACCTATATCTATTATATCTATTTTATCTATATTTCATACCCATATCAATTATATCTATTATGTCCATATTTTATACCTATATCCATTTTATCTATTATGTATATATTTTATACTTATATCTATTATATCTGTTATATCTATATTTTATACGTATATCTATTATATCTTTCATATCGATATTTCATACCTATATCTATTATATCTATATTTTATAACCCTATCTATTGTATCTTTTAAGTGTATATTTTATACCTATATCTATTATATGTTTATATCTATATTTTATACCTATATCTATATCTATTATATCTATATATTACACCTACATCTATTATATCTCTTATATCTATATTTTAACTATATCTGTTATATCTATTATGTCTATATTTGATTCCAATATCTATTATATCTATTATGTCTATATTTTATACCTCTATCTATTATGTCTATATTTTATGCCTATATCTATTATAAATATTATCTCCATATTGTATAACTCTATCTGTTGTATCTATTCTGTCTATATTTTATACCTATATCTATTAGGTCTATATTTTATGCTTATATCTATTATATCTATTATGTCTGTATTTTTTACCTATATCTATTATGTCTATATTTTATACCTATATCTATTATATCTGTCTATAATTTATACCTATATCTATTATATCTACTAGGTCTATATTTTATACCTATATCTCTTATGTCTGATTTTTAACCTATATCTATATAACTATTATGTCTATATTTAGAACTATATCTGTAATATCTATTCTGTCCATATTTTATACCTATATCTATTATGTTTATTATGTCATATTTTATTCGTATATCTATTATATCTATTATGTATATATTTTGTACCTTTATCTATTATATCTATTATGTCTATATTTATACGTATATCTATTATATCAATTATGTCTATATTTTATACCGATATCTATTATATTTATTCTGTCTACTTTTTATACCGATGTCTAATATATCTGTTATGTCTATATTTTATACCTATATCTATTATATCTATATTTTATAACCTATATCTATTATATCTATTATGTCCATATTTTATACCTTTATCTATTATAGCTCTTATGGTCTATATTTTATACCTATATCTATTATATCTACTATGTCTATATTTTATACCTATTATTATATCTATTATGTCTTTGTTTTATATCTATATCTTTATATCTCTTTTGTCTATATTTTATACCTATATCTATTGTATCTATCATGTCTATATCTTATCAATATATCTATTATATCTATTATGTCTATATTCATACCTATACCTATTAGGTCTGTGTTTTATACCTATATCTATTATGTCTAATATTTTATGCCTATATCTATTATATCTACTATGTCTATATTTTACACCTATATCTATTATATCTATTACGTCTATATTTTTATACCCATCTCTGTTATATCTATTGTGTTTATACTTTACCTATCCTATTATATCTATGTCTATATTTTATACCTATATCTATTTTGTCTATATTTAACTTATTTCAATTATGTCTATGTTTTATTCCTATATCTATTATATCGCTTATGTCTCTATTTATATACCTATATTTATATATCTATTATGTCTATCTTTTATACCTATATCTATTATATCAATTATGTCCATATTTTATACCTATATCTCTATATCGATTAGGTCCTATATTTATATCTATATCTATTATATCTATTATGTCTATATTTTATACCAATATCTATTATGTCTATTATGTTTATATTTTATACCTATATCTATTGTGTCGATGTCCATAATTTATACCTATATCTATTTTGTCTGTTGTTTATACCTATATCAATTATGTAATATTTTATACCTTTGTCTATTTTATCTATTATGTCTTATATTTATACCTATATCTATTATAATCGATTATATCTATATTTTATACCTGTATCTATTATATCTGTTATATCTATATCTTATACATATATCTATTATACCTATTATGTCCATATTTTATACCTATATCTATTATATCTATTATGTTTATATTTTAAACCTATATTGCATTATATTCTATTATGTCTATATTTTTGGACCTATATCTATTATATCTATTATGGTCTTTATTTTTAAAGCTATGAGTATTTATATCTATTATGTCCTATATTTCATACCTATGTCTATTATAACTATTATGTCTATATTTTGTACCTATATCTATTATGTCCTATATTTTATAACTTATCTATATAATTATTATGTCTATATTTGATACCTATATCTATTATATCTATTATGTCAACATTATAAACCTATTTCGATTATATCTATTAGTCTATATTTAATACCTATATCTATTATGTCTATATTTTATACCTGTTTCTAATATATCTATTATGTCTATAATTTATACCTATATCTATTATATCCATTATGTCTATATTTTATACCTATATCTATTATATCTACTATGTCTATATTTTCACCTATATCTATATATCTTTTACATCAATATATTATACCCCAGCTTATTATATCTATTATGTTTATATTTTATAACCTTATCTCTATTATATATGTTTATATTTTATACCTATATCTATGTTGTCTATATTTTATACCTATATCTATTATATCTACTATGTCTATATTTACCACCTATATCATTATACCTATTACGTCTATATTTTAAAACCCATCTCTATTATATCTATTATGTTTATATTTTATACCTATATCAATTATATCTATGTCTATATTTCATACCTATATCTATTTTGTCCTATATTTTATACCTAGATCTATAATGTCTATATTTTATACCTATATCTATTTATATCTATTAATGTCTATATTTCATACCTATATCTATTAAATCTATTATGTCTATAGTTTATAGCTATATCTAATATATCTATTATATCTATATTTAAACCTATATCTATTATGTCTGTATTTATACCTATAGCTCTTATATCTATATTTTGTACCTATATCTATTATATCTCTTTATCTATATTTTATACCTATATCTATTATATGTATGATGTCTATATTTGACACCTAATATCTGTTATATCTATTATGTCTATATTTTATACCTATATCTATTATATATATTATGTCTATTTTTTATACCTATATCTGTTATATCTATTTTGTCTGTATTTTATACGTATATCTATTATGTCTGTATTTTATACCTATATATATTACATCTATTATGTCTATATTTTTTACCTATAACTATTATATCTATTTTTTCTATATTTATACCTATATGTATTATATCTAATTATGTGTATATTTTATAACTATAATGATTATATCTAATATGTCTATATTTTATACCTATATCTATTATGTTTATATTTTATATCTATATCTATTATGTCTTTACTTTATACCTATAACTATTATATCTATTTGTGTATATTTTATACCTATATCTATTATATCTTTTATGTCTATATTTTATACCTATATATTATTATATCTAATATGTCTATATTTTATACCTATATCTATTATATCTATATTGTATATCTATATCTATTATGTCTATATTTTACACCTATAACTATTATATCTATTTTGTCTATATTTTATACCTCTATCTATTATATCTAATATGAATGTATTTTATACCTATATCTATTATATCTATATTTTACACCTGTATCTATTATGTGTATTGCATCTATACTTTATACCTGTATTATTCTATTATAATGTATTTTATTGCCAATATCATTATATCGATTATATCTATTATTTATATATTTAATACCTATGTCTATATTATCTATATATCTATATTTTATTCCTATATCTAGTATATCTATTGTATCTATATTTTAATCCCTACATCTATTATATCTATAATGTCTTATATTTTATGACTATATCTATTATGTCTATATTCCATACCTTTATCTATTATATATAATTCTGTCTATATTTTATACCTACTATCTATTATGTTTAGATTTAATAACTATAACCTAGTTATATCTATTATGTCGACATTTATGCCTCTTTGTATTATGTCTATAGTTATTATTACGTATATCCATTATAAATGTTAGGTTATATTTCATACCTATATCTATTTTATTCATATTTTATACCTACATCTATTATAATCTTTTATGTCTATGCTTTTATACCTACCATCTATTATATCTTTATATCTGTATTTTATACCTATAGCGATTATATCTATATTTTATACATATATCTATGATATCTATGATATCTATATGTTATACCTATATCATTATATCTATTATGTCTATATTTTATACCTATATCTATTATATCTATTATGTCTATATTTTATACCTATATCTATTATGTAATATATTATACCTATATCGATTATATCTATTATATCTATATTTTATACCTATATCTATTATATCTATTATGTCTAAATATTATACCTATATCTATTATGTCTATATTTTATACCTATATCTATTATGTCTATATATTTTACCTATATCTATATCTCTATATTTTATACCTATATCTATTATGTCTATTATGTCTATATTTTATACCTATATCTATTATATCTATTATGTCTATATTTTATACCTATATCTATCTATCTACTCTGTCTATATTTTATACCTATATCTATTATATCTATTATGACTATATTTTATATCTTTATCAATGATATCCATAATGTCTATATATTATGCCAATATGTATTATATCTACTATGTCTGTAGTTTATACCTATATCTATTATATCTATTATATCCATGTTTTATACCTCTATCTATTAAATTCATTATGTCTGTATTTTGTACCTATATCTATTATATCTATCATGTCTGTATCTTATACCTATATCTATTATGCTTTATGTCTTTATTTTAAAACCCATACCTACTATATCTATTATGTCTATATATCTTACCTATATCTATATAACTATTATGTCTATATTTTGTTCCTATATCTATTATGTCAATATTTTATACCTATATCTATTATAATTATTATGTCTATATTTTACACCTATATTTATTAATGTCTATATTTTATATCTATATCTATTATTACACTTATGTCTCTATTTAATACCTATATCTATTATGTCTCAAATTTTATACCTATATCTATTATTACTTAAATTTTATAACGCTATATATATTAATATCTATTATGACTATATTTTATAACCTAAAATATTATTTCTAATTATTTGTAATTATTACCCATATCTATTATATCAATTAGTCTATGTTTTATACCTATATCTATTATGTCGATATTTATACCTATATCTATTATATCTATTATGTCGATATATATTGTTTCTATTATGTCTATATTTTATACCTATGTCTTTTATATCTATTATGTCTATAGTTTATACCTGTATCTATTATATCTATATATCTATATTTTATACCTATATCTATTATGTCTATATTTTATAACTATATCTGTTATATCTATTATGTCCATATTTTATACCTATATCTATTATATGTATTATGTCTATATATTATACCTGTCTATTGTATCTATATTTTATGCCTGTATCTATTATATCTATTATGTCTATATTTTATACCTATATCTATTATATCTATTAAGTCTAAATATTCTACCTATATCTATTATGTGTATTTTTATACCTATATCTATTATAACTATTATGTCTATATTTTATAACTATATCTGTTATAGGTATTATGTCTATATTTTATACCTTTATCTATTATATCTATTATATCTATATTTTATACCTATATCTATTATAACCATATTTTATATGTATATACATTACATCTATGTTTTTTACCTATATCAATTATAACTAATATATTTATATTTTTAAAATTATATCTATTATATCTATATTTTATATCTGTATCTATTATATCTATTGTTTATATTTTTACCTGTATCTATTACATCTATATTTATATGTATTCTATTATATCTATATTTTATACTGATATCTATTATATCTATATTTTATACGTATATCTATTATGTCTGTATTTTATACCTACATTTATTATAACTATTATGTCTGTATTTTATACCTATGTCTATTATACCTATTATGTCTATATTTTATTCATATATTTATTATATCAATTACGTCTGTAGTGTATACCTATATCTACTATATCGATTATGTCTATATTTGATACTTATATCTACTATATTTATTATGTCTATATTTTATACCTATATCTATTATAACTATATTTTTATACCTATATCTATTATATCTATATTTTCTAACTTTATATATTATATCTATTATATTTATATTTTATAATTATATCTATTATATCTGTATTTTATAGCTATATCTATTATATCTATAGTCTATATTTTATACCTGTATCTATTATATCTATTTTTCATACATATATCTATTATATCTTTTATATCGATATTTTATACCTATATCTATTTAAATATATTTTATACCCCATCTATTATATCTTATATGTCTATATTTTATACCGATATCTATTATATCTATTATGTGTATATTTTATTCCTATGTCTACTACATCTATTTTGTCTATATTTTACCTATATCTATAAAATCTATTATGTCTGTATTTCATAGCTATATCTATTATATCTATTATGTTTATATTTTATACCTATATCTATTATGTCTATATTTTATACCTATAACTCTTATATCTATTATGTCTATATTTTATAAATATCTATTATACCTCTTATGTCTATATTTTATACCTATATCTATTAAATCTATAATGTCTATATTTTATAACTATATCTACTATGTCTATACTTTATACCAATATATATTATATCTATTATGTCTATATTTTATATCTTAGTCTATTATATCTATTATGTATATATTTTATACCTATATCTATTATCTGTATTTTATACCTATATCTATTATATCCACTATATCTATTTTTTATACCTATAGCTATTATATGTATATTTGATACTCATATCCATTATATCTATTATATCTATATTTTACACCTATATCTATTATATCTATTATGTCTATCTATTATATCTATATTTTATACCTATATCTATTATATCTATATTTTATACCTGTATCTGTTATATCTATTTGTCTACGTTTTATACCTAGGTCTATTATATCTTTTATGTCTATATTTTATACCTATATCTATTATATTATTATGTCTGTATTTTATACGTATATCTATCATATCTATAATGTCTATATTTTATACCTATATATCATATCTGTTTTGTCTATATTTTATACCTATATCTATTATATCTCCTATGTCTGTATTTCATACCCATATCTATTATATCTCCTGTCTATATTTTATACCCATATCTATTATATCTCTTATGTTTATATTTCATACCTATATCAATAATATCTATTACGTCTGTATTTTATAACTATATCATTATATGTATTATGTCTCTATTTCATACCTATATCTATTATGTCTATATTTCATTCCTATATCTATTATATCTATTATGTGTATATTTTATACATATATCTATTATATCTATTATTTCTAAATATTATACCTATATCTATTGTCTATATTGTATACCTATATCTATTTTAACTATTGTCTATATTTTATAACTATACGTTATGTCTATATTTTACCCCTATATTTATTATATCTCTTATGACTATATTTAATAAGTATATATTATGTCTATATTTTATATCTATATCCATTATATATATGTCCATATTTCATATCTATAACTATTATGTCTATATTTTACACCTATATCTATGATATCTATCTGTGTATATTTTATACGTATATGTATTATGTCTTTATATCTATATTTTAACCTATATCTATTGTGTCTATATTTTATACCTATATCTATTATATCTATTATGTGTATATTTTATACCTATGTCTATTATATCTATTATGTCTGTATTTTATACGTAATCTATTATATCTATGATGTCTATATTTATACCTATATTTATTACTTCTATTATGTCTATATTTTATTCCTATATCTATTATATCTGTTATGTCTATATGTTATACCTATATCTATTTTATCTATTATATCTATATTTCATACCTATATCTATTGTATCAATTATATCTAGACTTGATACCTATATCTATGATGTCTATGTTTATACCTATATCTATTATATCTATTATGTCAACATTTTATACCTGTATCTATTATATCTATTTTGTCTATATTTTATACCTATATCTATTGTATCTATTATGTCTATATATATTGTATCTATTATGTCTATATTTTATACCTATGTCTATTATATCTATTATGTCTAAGTTTATACCTATATCTATTATATCTATTATATCTATATTTTAACCTATATCTATTATGTCTATATTTTATACCTTTTTCTATTATATCTATTATGTCTATATTTCATACCTATATCTATTATATCTATTATGTCTATATTTTATACCTATATCTATTATGTCTATATTTTTACCTATATCTATTATGTCTATATTTAAAGCTATATCTAATATATTTATTATGTCTATATTTTTACCTATATCTATTATATCTCTTACGGCTATATTTTATACCTATATCTATTATATTTATTATGTTTATATTTTATACCCATATCTATTATGTCTATATTTCATACCTATATCTATTATATCTATAATGTCTATATTTTATACCTAATCTCTTATACCTCTTATGTCTATATTTTATACCTATATCTATTATATTTATTGTGTCTATACTTTATACCTATATCTATTAGGTCCATATTTTTTTCTTTATCTATTATATCTATTATGTCTATATTTTATGTCTATATCTATTTTATCCATTATGTATATATTTTATGCCTATATCTATTATATCCGCTATATCTATATTTTATACCTATATCTATTATATCTATATATTATACCTATATCCACTATATCTATATCTATATTTTGTACATATATCTATCATATCTATTATGTTTATATTTTATGCCTAATATATTATATGTAGATATCTATATTTTAAACTTATATCTATTATAACTATATTTTATACGTATATACATTATATCTATATTTTTTCCTATATGTATTATATCTATTATAATTATATGTTATAATTATATCTATTATACCTATATTTCATATCTATATATTTTTATCTATTGACTATATTTTATACCTGTATCTATTATATCTATTTTTTATACATAATCTATTATATCTATTATATCTATATTTTATACCTATATCTATTGTATCTATATTTTGTACCTGTATCTCATATCTATTATGTCTGTATTTTAAACCTATATCTAGTATATCTATTATGTCTATATTTTATACCTATGTCTATTATATCTATTATGTCTATATTTTTACCTATATCTATTACATCTATTATGTCTAAATATCATACCTGTATCTATTATATCTATATGTTATACCTATATCTATTATGTCTATATTTTATACCTATATCCATTATATCTATGATGTCTATATTTTATAACTATATCTATTGTATCTATTATGTTTATATTTATACCTATATCTATTATGTCTATATTTTGTACCTATATCTATTATATCTCTTATATCTATATTTTATACGTATATCTATTATGTCTATATTTTATACCTATATTTATTATAACTATTATGTCTGTATTTTATACCTATGTCTATTATACCTATTATGTCTATAATATACCTATATTTATTATATCAATTACGTCTATAGTGCATACCTATATCTACTATATCTATTATGTCTATATTTGATACCTATATCTACTATATTTATTATGTCTATATTTTATACCTATATCTATTATAACTATATTTTATACCGATATCTATTATATCTATATTTTATAACTTTATATATTATATCTATTACATTTTTATTTTATAATTATATCTATTATATCTATATTTTATACCTATATATATCTATTATCTATTTTTTATACATATATCTATTATATCTTTTATATCGATATTTTATACCTATATCTATTTAAATATATTTTATTCCCCATCTATTATATCTGTCTATATTTTATACCGATAGCTATTATATCTATTATGTCTATATTTTATTCCTATGTCTACTACATCTATTTTGTCTATATTTTATACCTATATCTATAATATCTATTATGTCTGTATTTCATAGCTATGTCTATTATATCTATGATGTATATATTTTATACCTATATCTATTATGTCT
>NW_022144704.1:0-10229 GCF_007565055.1 Rhinopithecus roxellana
TATCTATTATGTGTATCTTATATATATCTATTATATCTAATATGTCTATATTTCACACCTTTACCTATTATATCTATTATGTCTATATTTTATATCTATATCTATTATATCTATTATGTCTGTATCTTATACATATATGTATTATCTATTGTCTATATCTCATACATATATCTATATACTATTATGTGTATATTTTTACCTATTTCGATTATGTCTATATTTCATTCCTATATTATAAACCAGTTATGTCTATATTTTATACCGATATATATTATATCTATTATGTCTATATTTTATACCTATATCTATTAAATCTATTATGGCTATATTTTATATCGATATCTCTTATGTGTATATTTTATACCTACATCAATTATATCTATTATGTCTATATTTTATACCTATAATTATTATACTAATATGTCTATAATTTAACCTATATCTATTATGTCTATATTTTATATCTATATCTATTATATCTATTATGTCTATATTTTATCCCTATATCTATTATATCTATTATGTCTATATTTTTTAACTATATCTTTTATATCTCTGTTGTCTATATTTTACACTTATGTCAATAATGTCTATATTTCATTCCTATATCAATTATATCTATTATATCTATATTTTATACCTATATCTATTACATCTATTATGTCTATATTTTATAACTATTTCTATTTATCGATTATGTCTATATATTTTACATATATCTATTATATCTATTATGTCTATATTTTATACCTATATCTATTATCGATAATGTCTATATCTTATACATATATCTATTATATCTATTATGTCTATATTTTACCTATATCTATTATATCTATTATGTCTATATCTTATACATATATCTATTATATCTACTATGTCTATATTTTATACCTATACCTATTATATCTATTATGTCTATATTTCATACCTATATCTATTACATCTATTAGGTCTATATTTTATACCTATATCTATTATGTCTATATTTTGTACCTATATCGATTATAATTTGTATGTCTATATTTGATACCTATATCTATTATATCAATTATGTCTATATTTTATAACTATTTCTATTATATCTATTATATGTATATTTTATACCTATATCTATTAGGTCTATATTTTATACCCATCTCTATTATATCTAATATGTTTATTTTTATACATATATCTATCATATCTATGTCTATATTTCATACATATATCTATTATGTCTAAATTTTATACCGATATCGATTATGTCTATATCTTATACATATATCTATTATATCTATTATGTCTATATTTGATACCTATATTTTTATATCTATTTTGTCTATATTTTATACCTATTTAAATTCTGTCTGTATTTTATTCCTATATCTATTATATCTATTATGTCTGTATTTTATACCTCTATCTATTATATCTATATTTTATACCTATACCAATTATATCTATTATGCCTGTATCTTATACATATATCTATTATATCTATTTTGTGTATATTTTATACCTATCTAGATTTCATACCTATATTTTTATACCAGTTATGTCTATATTTTATTCCTATATCTATATATCTACTTTGTCTATATTTTATACCTATATCGATTATATCTATTATGTCTATAATTTATACCTACATCTATTATATCTACTCTCTCTATATTTTATACCTATATCTATTATGTCTATTATGTCCATATTTTATACCTATATCTATTATATCTATCATATCAATGTTTTATACCTATATCTATAAAATCTATTATGTCTATATTTTATACTTATATCTATGTACGTATTATGTCTATATTTAATAGCTATATCTATTATATCTATTATGTCAATACTTTATTCCTATATCTATTATGTGTATGTTTTATACCTGTATCGATTATATGTGTTATGTCCATATTTTATACCTATATTTATTGTATGACTTATGTCGATATTTCATACCTATCTCTATTATATCTATTATGTTTATATTTATACCCATATCTATTCTGTCTATATTTTATACCTATATCTATTATATCTATTACGTCTATATTTTATACCTTTATCTACTATACCTCTTATGTCTATATTTTATACCTGTATCTATTATATCTATTTTGTCTATACTTTATACCTATATCTATCATGTGTATATTTTTATCTTTATTATTATATCTATTATGTCTATATTGTATACCTATATCTATTATATCTATTATGTCTATTTTTTATGCGTATATCCATTATATCCACTATATCTATATTTTATACCTATCTCTATTATATCTATATTTGATACGTATATCCATTATATCTACTATATCTATATTTTATACATATATCTATTATATCTATTGTCTATATTTTATACCTGTATCTATTATATCTTTTTTTATACATGTATCTATTATATCCATTACATCTATATTCTATACCTATATCTGTCATATCTATATTTTGTACCTGTATCTATTATATCTATTATGTCTATATTTTATACCTATATCCATCAAATCTATTATGTCTCTATTTTATACCTATATCTCTTGTATGTATTATGTCTATGTTTATTCGTATATCTATTATATTTATTATGTCTATACTTTATACCTATATCTATTATGTCTATATTTTATTCCAGTATGTATTATGTGTATTATGTCTGTATTTCATACCTATATCTATTATATTTCCTATGTCTATATTTTAGACCTATATCTATTATATCTATTATGTCTATTTTTTATACCTATGTCTCTTATATCTATTACGTCTATATTATATACCTATATCTATTATATCTATTATGTCTATTTTTTATACCTATATCTATTATATCTATTAGGTCTATATTTTATACCTTTATTTATTATGTCTATTTTTTATACTTATATCTGTTATATCTATTATGTCTATATTTCATACCTATATGTATTATATCTTTTATTATTATATTTTATACCTATATCTATTATATCTATTATTTCTATATTTTATACCGATATCTATTATTTCTATGATGTCTATATTTTATACCTATATCTATTAAACTATATTTTATACCTATATCTATTACATCCATATTTTATATCTATATCTATTATATCTATTATATTTATATTTTATAATTTTATCTATTATATCTATATTTTATATCTGTATCTATTATATCTATTATATCTATATTTTATACCTATATCTATTATCTATTATGTCTATATTTTATAACTATATCTATCATATCTAATATTTCTGTATTTTAGCCTATACCTATTACATCTATATTTTCTACCTATATCTATTATATCTATATTTTATACCTATATCTATTTTATCTATTATCTATATTTTATACCTATATATATTATATCTATTATGTCTATATTTTATATACCTATAATCTATTATGTCTACAGTTTATACATGTATCTATTTATACCAATTATGTCTATATTTTGATACCTATATCTATTATAGCTTTTATATTTATATTTTATAACTATATCTTTTATATCTATATTTTATAGAGGTTATCTATTAAACTATTATATCTATATTTTATTACCCATATCTATCATATGTATATTTTATACCTATATCTATTATATCTATTATATCTATATTTCATACCTATATCTATTATATCGGTATTTTATACCTATATCTGTTATATCCATTATGTCTATATTTCTATCACCAGCATCTTTATATCTATTATGTGTATACTTCATACCTATATCTATTATATCTATTCTGTCTACATTTTATACCTATATCGCTTATGTCTATGTTTTATACCAATATCGATTATATCTATTATGTCTATATTTTATACCTATATTCTGTTATGTCTATTATGTCTATATTTTATACCTATATCTATTATATCTATTATGTCTATGTTTTATACCTATATCTATTATGTCTATATTTTATACCTATGTCTATTATATCTATTGGGGTCTATATTGTATACCTCTATTATATCTATTATATCTTTATTTTATACATGTATCTATTATGTCTGTATTTTATAACTGTATGATTATATCTATGATGTCTATATTTTATACCTATATCTATTATATCTATTTTGGCCTATATCTATTATACCTATTATCTCTATATTTCAGTACCTGTATCTATGATATCTATTGTCTATATATTATACCTCTATCTATTATATCTTTTTATGTCTATATTTTATAGCGTTATCTATTATATCTATTAGGTCTATATTTTATACCTCTATCTATTACATCTATTATGTCTATATTTTATACCTCTTTCTGCCATTTCTATTTTGTCTATATTTTATACCTCTATCTATTATATCTATCATATCTAATTTTTCTATATTTTATACGTCTATCTGTTATATCTATTATGTCTTAATTTTATACGTCTACCTACTCTATTTATTATCCATTACATCTATTGTGTCTGTATTTTATGCCTATATCTATTATGTTTATATTTTATACCTATATCTATTATATCTACTAGGACTGTATTTTATAACTCTATCTGTTATATCTATTATATCTATATTTTATACCTATATCTATTATATCTATATTTAATACTTATATCTATTATCTACATGTCTATATTTTATACCTATATATATTCTATCTATTATATCTATATTTTATACCTATATCTTTTAGATCTCTTATGTGTGCATCCATTATATCTATTATGTCTATCTTTTATACCTATGATCTATGATATCTATTGAATATATTGTATAGCATATCTATGTATATTTAGTTTGTCCTATATGTTATATCTCTATCTATTATATCTCTTATGTCTATATTTTTATACCTCTATCAGTATTATATCTATATGTTATAACTGTATCTATTATTTGTATGATGTCTATATTTTTATACCTATATCAATTACATTTGTCTTTATCTATTATATCTATTATGTCTATATTTTATGCGTATTATCTATTATGTCTATATTATATACATATATAAATTATATCTATAAATCTATATTTTATACCCATATCTATAATATCTATTATTTATGTATTTTATACCTGGATCTATTATATCTATATTTTCTACCTATATCTATTATTTCTATATTTTATTCCTAAATCTATTTTATCTTTATATCTATATTTTATACCTATGTATATTATATCTATTGTGTCTATATTATATAGCTATATCTATTATACCTATTATGTCTATATTTCTATACCTATATCTATTATATCTGTATTGAATACCTATATCTATTGTATCTGTTATATTTATATTTTGTAACTATACCTATTATATCTATATTTTATACCTATATCTATTATATCTATGTACATCTATATTTTATACCTATATCTATTACATCTATATGTTATAACTTATCTATTATATGCTATTATGTCTATTTTTAAACCTATATCTATTATATCTATTATAACTATATTTTATACCTATGTCTTTTATATGTTATTATGTCTATATTGTTTCCTAGTATGATCATAATCTATTAGTTCGGTATTCTTTATAACCTGTATCTATTATATCCACTATATCGATATGTATAGCCCATAGCGATGATATGTATATTTGACTACCCAATATCCAATTCTATCTATTATATCGACATTTTTTACCTATATCTATTCTATCTATTATGTCTGTCTATGATATCTTTATATCTGTATTTTATACCTATATCTATTATATCTATATTTAATACCTGTATCTATTATATCTATTATGTATATGTTTTATATCTATATCTATTATATCTATTATGTCTATATTTTATGCCTATATCTATTATATCTCTTAATCTATATTTTATACCTATATCTATCATATCTATTATGTCTGTATTTTATACCTATATATATCATATCTATTATGTATCTATTTTATACCCATATCTATTATATCTATTATGTCTGTATTTCATACCTATATCTATAATATCTATTATGTCTGTATTTCATACCCATATCTATTATATTTATTATGTATATATTTTATACCTAAATCTACTACGTCTTTATTTTATACATATATCTATTATAATTATTATGTCTATATTTTATACCTGTATCTATTAAATCTATTATGTCTAAATATTATACCTATACCTTTTATGTCTATATTTTACACCTATATCTATTATGTGTATATTTTATACCTATATCTATTATATCTATTATGTCTATATTTTATATACCTATCTATTATATCTATTATGTCTATATTTTACCTATATCTATTATGTCTATATTTTATACCTATATCTATTATATCTATTATGGCTATATTTCATACCTATACCTATTATATGTATTATGTCTATATTTTATGCCTATATCTATTATGTCTTTATTTTATACCTATATCTATTATATCTATTATGTCTAATTTTTACATATATCTATTATGTCCATATTTTATACCTATATCTATTATATCTGTTATGGCTATATTTTATACCTATATCTATTATATCTATTATGTCTATATTTATACCAATATCTATTATATCTATTATGTCTATATTGCATACCAATATCTCTTAAGTCTTTATTTTATAACTATATTTATTATATCTATTATGTCCATATTGTATACCTATATCTATTAAGTCTATGTTTTATACCTATATCTGTTATGTCTATATTTTATACCTATATCTATTATATCTATATTTTACACCTATATCTATTATATCTGTAATGACTATATTTTTATCTATATCTATTATATCTACATTTTGCACCTATATCCATTACATCTATTATATCTATATTTTATACTTGTATCAATCATATCTATTATATCTATTTTTATTCCTATATCTATTGTATCTACATTTTATGCCTATATGTATTCCGTCTATTATGTCTATATTTTATACCTGTATTTATTGTATCTATTATGTCTATATTTTATACCTATATCAATAATGTCTATATTTTCTACCTATATTTATTATACCTATTATGTCTATATTTTTTACCTATATCTATCATGTCTATATTTTATATCTATATCTATTATATCTATTTTGTCTATATCTATTCTACCTATTATGTCTATATTTTATACCTATATCTATTATAACTATTGTCTATATATTATACCTATATCTATTATGTCTATAGTTTATACCTATGTCCATTATATTATGTCTGTATTTTATAACTATCTATTGTATCTATTATGTCTACATTTTATACCTATATCTATTGTATCTATTATGTCTATATTTATACCTATATCCCTTAAGTCTTTGTTTTATACCTATATCTATTATATCTATTATGTCTATATTTTATAACTATATCTATTATATCTATTATGTCTGTATTTTATACCTATATCTATTATATCTATTATGTCTATATTTTATCCCTCTATCTATTATATCTATTATGTTTATATTTTATAACTCTATCAATTATATCTATTATATCTATATTTTATACCTCTATTATATCTATTATGCCTATATTTCATACCTATATCTATTATAACTATTATGTCTATATTTATATCTGTATCCATTATATGTATTATGTCTCTATTTTATACCTATATATATTTTATCCATTATGTCTATATGGTATACCTATATCTATTAAGTATATATTTTTATACCTGTATTTATTTATCTATTATATCTATTTTATACCTGTATCTATTATGTCTATATTTTATACCTATATCTGTTATCTTTATATATATACCTATATCTATTATGTCTATATTTAATACCTATATCTATTATATCTATTATGTCTATACTTTATAACTATATGTATTATATCTATTATGTCTATATTTTATACCTATAGCTATTATTTCTATTTTGTCTATATCTATTATACCTATTATGTCTATATTTTTAACTGTATCTATTATATCCATTGTCTATATTTTATACCTCTATCTATTATATCTTTTATGTCTATATTTATAGCTTTATCTATTATATCGATTAGGTCTATATTGTTTACCGCCACCTATTACATCTATTATGTTTATATTTTGTACCTCTATCTACTATATTATGTCTATATTTTATTCCTCTATTATATCTATTATATCTATTTTGTCTATATTTTATACCTCTATCTCTTATATCGATTATGTCTAAATTTTATACGTCTATTATATCTATTATATCTATATTTTATACCTCTCTATTATATCTATATTTTATACCTATATCTATTGTATCTATTATATCTATATTTTATACCTATATCTATCATATCTATATTTTATATCTATACCTATTCAACCTATTATATCTATATTTTTACCTATAACTATTATATGTATTGTGTCTATATTTTATACCTATATCTGTTATATCTATTATGTCTATATTTTATACCTAAATCTATTATGTCAATATTTTATTCCCATATCTATTATACCAATTATGTCTTATTTTACACCTATATCTATTATATCTATTATGTCTACATTTTATACCTATATCTATTATATGTACTATGTCTCTATTTTATACCTATATCTATTATATCTATTATGTGTATATTTTATACCTATATCTATTATATCAATTATGTCTATATTTTATACCTATATCTATTATGTCTATATTTTATACCTATATCTATTATGTCTATATGTTATACCTATAACTATATTATGTCTATATTTTATACATATATCTATTATGTCTGTATTTTATACCTATGTCTATTATATCTATGATATCTATATTTTATATCTATATCTATTTATCTATATTTTATACCTATATCTATTATATCTATTATATCTATATTTTGTATCTATATCTATATATCTATATTGTATACCTATACTATATCTATTATATGTATATTTTATATCTATATGTATTATATCTATTGTATCCATATTTTATACCTATATCTATTATGTCAATATTTTAAAATGATATCTATTATATATATTTTATACCTATACTATTATATCCATTATATCTATATTTTATACCTATATCTATTATATCTATTATATGTATATTTTATACATATATCTATTTTATATATTATATCTATATTTTATACCTCTAGTTATTATAACTGTATTTTATGCCTATATTCTTATATCCATTATGTCTATACTTTATAGGTCTATCTATTATTCCTATTATTTCAATATTTATACCTATATCTATTGTATCTATTTTGTATATATTTTATACCTCTATTGGAACTATTATGTCTATATTTTATACCTATATCGTTTATGTCTATGTTTTACATCCATATATTTTATCTATTATATCTATATTTCATACCTATATCTGTTATATCTATTATGTCTATATCTATTTTATCAAGTATGTCTATATTTTATAACTATATCTATTATATCTATTATGTCTATATTTTATAACTGTATCTATATATATATTATGTCTATATTTTATACGTCTATAATTATATCTATGTCTATATTTTATACCTCTATGAATTATATCTATTATGTCTATATTTTACCTCTATTTATATCTATTATATATATATTTTATTCCTCTGTCTATTATATCTATTATCTATTATGTCTATATTTTACACCTCTATCTATAATATCTATTATGTCCATATTTTATACCTCTATTATATATTATGTCTATATTTTATAACGATATCTACTATATCTCTTATGTCTATATTTTATACCTATATCTGTTATATCTATTATGTCTATATATATTATATCTATTATGTCTATTTTTTGTCTATATCTATTATATCTATTAGGTCTATATTTACCTACATCTATTATATATTATGTCTACATTTTATACCTATATATATTATATCTATTATGTTTATATTTTATACCTATATCTATTATGTCTATATTTTATACCCATATTTATTATATCCATTTTCTATATTGTATACCTATACCTATTATGTCTATATTTATACCTATATCTATTATGTCTATATTTTATACCTATATCTTTTATATCTATTATGTCTATATTTTATACCTGTATCTATTATGTCTATATTTTATAGCTATTTCTATTATATCTGTTAAGTCTGTATTTTATACCTATATCTATTTGATCTATTATGTCTATATGTTAGACCTATATCTATTATATCGATTACATCTATAATTCATACCTATATCTATTATATCTATTAATTCTATATGTTATACCTATATCTATTATATCTATTATGTCTATAGTTTATACCTATATGTATT
>NW_022144705.1:0-4875 GCF_007565055.1 Rhinopithecus roxellana
CTGAGAAGGGCTTCTTTGGATCACATTGAGGCCTACGCTGATAAAGGAAATTTCATCCGTTCAAAACGTGAAAGAAGCTTTCTGAGAAACTTCTTTCTGATCTGTGAGTTCATCTCACAGAGTTACAATCTCTGCCTCAAGAAGCAAGTTTGCTAACACTCTTCGTGGAATCTGCAAAGTGATATTTGGGAGCCTATAGGGGCCCATGGTGATAAAGGAAATATCCTCACATAATAACTAAAGAGAAGCTTTCTGAGAAACTGCATTACCATGTGTGAATGCAACTCACAAGTTACACGTTTCTCTTCAGTGATCAGTTTGTTAGCACAGTTTTCTGGAATCTGCAATTAGATACTTCATAGCGCAATGAACATTACAGTGACAAAGGAAATATCCACAGTGAAAACTAGAAGGAAGCTTTCTTAGAAACTTCTTGTTGATGTGTGAATTCATCTCACAGAGTTACACTTATGTTTCGTGGAACAGTCCATTAACACTGTCTTTGGGGAAACTGAGAAGGGCTTCTTTGGACCACATTGAGGCCTACGCTGATAAAGGAAATTTCATCCGTTCAAAACGTGAAAGAAGCTTTCTGAGAAATTTCTTTCTGATCTGTGAGTTCATCTCAGAGTTACAATCTCTGCCTCAAGAAGAAGTTTGCTAACACTCTTTCGTCTAATCTGCAAAGTGATATTTGGGAGCCTATAGGGGCCCATGGTGATAAAGGAAATGTCCTCACATAATAACTAAAGAGAAGCTTTCTGAGAAACTGCATTCCATGTGTGAATGCAACTCACAGAGTTACACGTTTCTCTTCAGTGATCAGTTTGTTAGCATAGTTTTCTGGAGATCTGCAATTAGATACTTCATAGCGCAATGAACATTACAGTGACAAAGGAAATATCCAGATGAAAACTAGAAAGAAGCTTTCTTAGAAACTTCTTGGTGATGTGTGAATTCATCTCACAGAGTTACACTTATGTTTCGTGGAACAGTCCATTAACACTGTCTTTGGGGAAACTGAGAAGGGCTTCTTTGGATCACATTGAGGCCTACGCTGATAAAGGACATTTCATCCGTTCAAAACGTGAAAGAAGCTTTCTGAGAAACTTCTTTCTGATCTGTGAGTTCATCCTCACAGAGTTACAACCTCTGCCTCAAGAAGAAGTTTGCTAACACTCTTCTCGTCTAATCTGCAAAGTGATATTTGGGAGCCTATAGGGGCCCATGGTGATAAAGGAAATGTCCTCACATAATAACTAAAGAGAAGCTTTCTGAGAAACTGCATTACCATGTGTGAATGCAACTCACAGAGTTACACGTTTCTCTTCAGTGATCAGTTTGTTAGCACAGTTTTCTGGAATCTGCAATTAGATACTTCATAGCGCAATGAACATTACAGTGACAAAGGAAATATCCACAGTGAAAACTAGAAGAAGCTTTCTTAGAAACTTCTTGTGATGTGTGAATTCATCTCACAGAGTTACACTTATGTTTCGTGGAGCAGTCCATTAACACTGTCTTTGGGGAAACTGAGAAGGCTTCTTTGGACACATTGAGGCCTACGCTGATAAAGGAAATTTCATCCGTTCAAAACGTGAAAGAAGCTTTCTGAGAAACTTCTTTCTGATCTGTGAGTTCATCTCACAGAGTTACAACTCTGCCTCAAGAAGCAGTTTGCTAACACTCTTTTCGTGGAATCTGCAAAGTGATATTTGGGAGCCTATAGGGGCCCATGGTGATAAAGGAAATATCCTCACATAATAACTAAAGAGAAGCTTTCTGAGAAACTGCATTGCCATGTGTGAATGCAACTCACAGAGTTACGCCATTGTTTTTTGCAGCCGTTTCTTAGGACTGTTTCCGTGGATTCCGAGAAGTGATATTTCAGATAGCTTTGAAGAATAGAAGGAAAAAGAAATATCCTCCAAGAGAAAGCAGAACCAAGCTTTCTGAGAAACTGCTTTGTGATATGTGAATTCATTTCACAGTGTTCTATCACCCTTTCTCGGGGGAGTTTCCTAGCACTCATTTGAGGAATCTCAGATGTGATGTCTTGGATATCGTTGAATCGCATGCTGAATAAGGAACTATCCTCAGAGAAACCTGCAGAGAAGCCTTCTCAGAAACTTCTTTGTTGTGGGTGATTTCAGCCCACAGATGTCCATCATTGTTTCCACTGAGAAACTTGCTAGGAGAGTTTTCGCAGAATCTGCAATAGGACACACGGTGGCCTCCAAGACCACAAATAACTTCGTCTTACTAAAGAAAGAAGCTTTCTGAGAACCGCTTTGTGATGTGTGAATTCAACTCACTAAGTTGCAGCTGTATTTCGTGGGGCCGTGGCCTAGCCCTATTTGTGTGGAATCTGAGAACAGATATTCCCGAACCCTTTGAAAACAATGGGGCCAAGGGAAACATCTTCCAATAAAAATGAGAAAGAAGCTTACTGAGAAACTTCTTTCTGATCTGTGAGTTCATCTCACAGAGTTACAATCTCTGCCTCAAGAAGCAGTTTGCTAACACTCTTTTCGTGGAATCTGCAAAGTGATATTTGGCAGCCTATTGGGGCCCATGGTGATAAAGGAAATCCTCACATAATAACTAAAGAGAAGCATTCTGAGAAACTGCATTGCCATGTGTGAATGCAACTCACAGAGTTACACGTTTCTCTTCAGTGATCAGTTTGTTAGCATAGTTTTCTGGAGATCTGCAATTAGATACTTCATAGCGCAATGAACATTACAGTGACAAAGGAATATCCAGATGAAAACTAGAAAGAAGCTTTCTAGAAACTTCTTGGTGATGTGTGAATTCATCTCACAGAGTTACACTTATGTTTCGTGGAGCAGTCCATTAACACTGTCTTTGGGGAAACTGAGAAGGGCTTCTTTGGATCACATTGAGGCCTACGCTGATAAAGGAAATTTCATCCGTTCAAACGTGAAAGAAGCTTTCTGAGAAACTTCTTTCTGATCTGTGAGTTCATCTCACAGAGTTACAACCTCTGCCTCAAGAAGAAGTTTGCTAACACTCTTCTCGTCTAATCTGCAAAGTGATATTTGGGAGCCTATAGGGGCCCATGGTGTAAAGGAAATGTCCTCACATAATAACTAAGAGAAGCTTTCTGAGAAACTGCATTACCATGTGTGAATGCAACTCACAGAGTTACACGTTTCTCTTCAGTGATCAGTTTGTTAGCACAGTTTTCTGGAAATCTGCAATTAGATACTTCATAGCGCAATGAACATTACAGTGACAAAGGAAATATCCACAGTGAAAACTAGAAGCTTTCTTAGAAACTTCTTGTTGATGTGTGAATTCATCTCACAGAGTTACACTTATGTTTCGTGGAAGTCCATTAACACTGTCTTTGGGGAAACTGAGAAGGGCTTCTTTGGACCACATTGAGGCCTACGCTGATAAGGAAATTTCATCCGTTCAAACGTGAAAGCTTTCTGAGAAACTTCTTTCTGATCTGTGAGTTCATCTCACAGAGTTACAACCTCTGCCTCAAGAAGAAGTTTGCTAACTCTTCTCGTCTAATCTGCAAAGTGATATTTGGGAGCCTATAGGGGCCCATGGTGATAAAGGAAATGTCCTCACATAAACTAAAGAGAAGCTTTCTGAGAAACTGCATTTCCATGTGTGAATGCAACTCACAGAGTTACACGTTTCTCTTCAGTGATCAGTTTGTTAGCACAGTTTTCTGGAGATCTGCAATTAGATACTTCATAGCGCAATGAACATTACAGTGACAAAGGAAATATCCAGATGAAAACTAGAAAGAAGCTTTCTTAGAAACTTCTTGGTGATGTGTGAATTCATCTCACAGAGTTACACTTATGTTTCGTGGAACAGTCCATTAACACTGTCTTTGGGAAACTGAGAAGGGCTTCTTTGGACCACATTGAGGCCTACGCTGATAAAGGAAATTTCATCCGTTCAAAACGTGAAAGAAGCTTTCTGAGAAACTTCTTTCTGATCTGTGAGTTCATCTCACAGAGTTACAACCTCTGCCTCAAGAAGCAGTTTGCTAACACTCTTTCGTGGAATCTGCAAAGTGATATTGGGAGCCTATAGGGGCCCATGGTGATAAAGGAAATATCCTCACATAATAACTAAGAGAAGCTTTCTGAGAAACTGCATTGCCATGTGTGAATGCAACTCACAGAGTTACGCCATTGTTTTTTGCAGCCGTTTCTTAGGACTGTTTCCGTGGATTCCGAGAAGTGATATTTCAGATAGCTTTGAAGAATAGAAGGAAAAAGAATATCCTCCAAGAGAAAGCAGAACCAAGCTTTCTGAGAAACTGCTTTGTGATATGTGAATTCATTTCACAGTGTTCTATCACCCTTTCTCGGGGAGTTTCCTAGCACTCATTTGAGGAATCTCAGATGTGATGTCTTGGATATCGTTGAATCGCATGCTGAATAAGGAACTATCCTCAGAGAACCTGCAGAGAAGCCTTCTCAGAAACTTCTTTGTTGTGGGTGATTTCAGCCCACAGATGTCCATCATTGTTTCCACTGAGAAACTTGCTAGGAGAGTTTTCGCAGAATCTGCAATAGGACACACGGTGGCGCTCCAAGACCACAAAAACTTCGTCTTACTAAAGAAAGAAGCTTTCTGAGAAACCGCTTTGTGATGTGTGAATTCAACTCACTAAGTTGCAGCTGTATTTCGTGGGGCCGTGGCCTAGCCCTATTTGTGTGGAATCTGAGAACAGATATTCCCGAACCTTGAAAAACAATGGGGCCAAGGGAAACACTTCCAATAAAAATGAGAAAGAGCTTACTGAGAAACTTCTTTCTGATCTGTGAGTTCATCTCACAGAGTTACAATCTCTGCCTCAAGAAGCAGTTTGCTAACACT
>NW_022144706.1:0-9702 GCF_007565055.1 Rhinopithecus roxellana
GACGACATACATAGGCTCAAACTAAAGGGATGGGGAAAGATATACCAAGAAATGGAAGAAACAAAAAAAAGCCAGAGGAGGGGTAGGGGGGTTGCAATCCTAGTCTCCTGATATTAACAGACTTTACACCAGCTAAAGATCCAAAGAGATCCAAAGAAGGCCATTACATAATGGTTGAAAGCGGATCAATTAACAGGAAGAGCTAACTCTCCTAAATATCATGCAACCCAAATACAGGAGCACCCAATTCATTAAAGCAAGTCCTTTAGGAGACTTACAAAGAGACTTAGCCTCCCATTTACAATCATCTCATGGGAGGACCTTCAACACTCCGCTTCACATTAGACAGATCACCGAGACAGAAAGTTAACAAGGATTATCCAGGAAGTGAACTATCTCTGGCACCCACAGCGGCCTATACGCCATCTATAGAACTCTCCACCCCAAATCAACAGAATATACATTCTTCTCAGCACCACATCGCACTTATTCCAAAATTGACCACATAATTGGAAGTAAAGCACTCCTCAGCAAATGTAAAAGAACAGAAATTATAACAAACTGTCTCTCAGACCACAGTGCAATCAAACTAGAACTCAGGACTAAGAAACTCAATCAAAACCGCTCAACTACATGGAAACTGAACAACCTGCTCCTGAATGACTACTGGGTACATAACGAAATGAAAGCAGAAATAAAGATGTTCTTTGAAACCAATGAGAACAAAGATACAACATACCAGAATCTCTGGGACACATTTAAAGCAGTGTGTAGAGGGAAATTTATAGCACTAAATGCCCACAGAGAAAGCAGGAAAGATCTAAAATTGACACTCTAACATCACAATTAAAAGAACTAGAGAGGCAAGAGCAATCACATTCAAAAGCTAGCAGAAGGCAAGAAATAACTAGATCAGAGCCGAACTGAAGGAGATAGAGACACAAAAACCCTCCAAAAAATCAATGAATCCAGGAGTTGGTTTTTTGAAAAGATCAACAAATTGACAGACCGCTAGCAGGCTAATAAAGAAGAAAGAGAGAGGAATCAAATAGATGCAATAAAAAATGATAAAGGGGATATCACCACTGACCCCACAGAAATACAAACTACCATCAGAGAATACTATAAACGCCTCTACGCAAATCAACTAGAAAATCTAGAAGAAATGGATAATTTCCTTGGACACTTACACTCTCCCAAGGCTAAACCAGGAAGAAGCTGAATCCCTGAATAGACCAATAGCAGGCTCTGAAATTGAGGCAACAATTAATAGCCTACCCACCAAAAAAAGTCCAGGACCAGATGGATTCACAGCTGAATTCTACCAGAGGTACAAGGAGGAGCTGGTACCATTCCTTCTGAAACTATTCCAATCAATTAGAAAAAAGAGGGAATCCTCCCTAACTCATTTTATGAGGCCAACATCATCCTGATACCAAAGCCTGGCAGAGACACAACAAAAAAAGAGAATTTTAGACCAATATCCCTGATGAACATTGATGCAAAAATTCTCAATAAAATACTGGCAAACCGGATTCAGCAGCACATCAAAAAGCTTATCCACCATGATCAAGTGGGCTTCATCCCTGGGATGCAAGGCTGGTTCAACATTCGCAAATCAATAAACGTAATCCAGCATATAAACAGAACCAAAGACAAGAACCACATGATAGTCTCAATAGATGCAGAAAAGGCTTTTGACAAAATTCAACTGCCCTTCATGCTAAAAACGCTCAATAAATTCGGTATTGATGGAACGTACCTCAAATAATAAGAGCTATTTATGACAAACCCACAGCTAATATCATACTGAATGGGCAAAAACTGGAAAAATTCCTTTGAAAACTGGCACAAGACAGGGATGCCCTCTCTCACCACTCCTATTCAACATAGTGTTGGAAGTTCTGGCTAGGGCATTCAGGCAAGAGAAAGAAATCAAGGGTATCCAGTTAGGAAAGAAGAAGTCAAATTGTCCCTGTTTGCAGATGACATGATTGTATATTTAGAAAACCCCATCGTCTCAGCCCAAAATCTCCTTAAGCTGATAAGCAACTTCAGCAAAGTCTTAGGATACAAAATTAATGTGCAAAAATCACAAGCATTCTTATACATCAGCAACAGACAAGCAGAGAGCCAAATCAGGAATGAACTTCCATTCACAATTGCTTCAAAGAGAATAAAATACCTAGGAATCCAGCTTACAAGGGATGTAAAGGACCTCTTCAAGGAGAACTACAAACCACTGCTCAGTGAAATCAAAGAGGACACAAACAAATGGAAGAACATACCATGCTCATGGATAGGAAGAATCAATATCGTGAAAATGGCCATACTCCCCAAGGTTATTTATAGATTCAATGCCATCCCCATCAAGCTACCAATGAGTTTCTTCACAGAATTGGAAAAAAACTGCTTTAAAGTTCATATGGAACCAAAAAAGAGCCCCGCATTGCCAAGGGAATCCTAAGTCAAAAGGACAAAGCTGGAGGCGTCACGCTACCTGACTTCAAACTATACTACAAGGCTACAGTCACCAAAACAGCATGGTACTGGTACCAAAACAGAGATATAGACCAATGGAACAGAACAGAGTCCTCAGAATAATACCACACATCTACAGCCATCTGATCTTTGACAAACCTGAGAGAAACAAGAAATGGGGAAAGGATTCCCTATTTAATAAATGGTGCTGGGAAAATTGGCTAGCCATAAGTAGAAAGCTGAAACTGGATCCTTTCCTTACCCCTTATACGAAGATTAATTCAAGATGGATTAGAGAGTTAACTGTTAGACCTAATACCATAAAAACCCTAGAAGAAAATCTAGGTAGTACCATTCAGGACATAGCATGGGCAAGGACTTCATGTCTAAAACACCAAAAGCAACGGCAGCAAAGCCAAAATTGACAAATGGGATCTAATTAAACTAAAGAGCTTTTGCACAGCAAAAGAAACTACCATCAGAGTGAACAGGCACCCTACAGAATGGGAGAAAATTTTTGCAACCTACTCATCTGACAAAGGGCTAATATCCAGAATCTACAAAGAACTCAAACAATATACGAGAAAAAAACAAACAAACCCCATCAAAAAGTGGGGAAAGGATATGAACAGACATTTCTCAAAAGAATATATTCATACAGCCAACAGACACATGAAAAAAATGCTCATCATCACTCGGCCATCAGCAGAAATGCAAATCAAAACCACAATGAGATACCATCTCACACCAGTTAGAATGGCAATCATTAAGAAGTCAGGAAACAACAGGTGTTGGAGAGGATGTGGAGAAATAGGAACACTTTACACTGTTGGTGGGATTGTAAACTAGTTCAACCATTATGGAAAACAGTATGGCAATTCCTCAAGGTTCTAGAACAAGATGTACCATATGACCCAGCCATCCCACTACTGGGTATATACCCAAAGGATTATAAATCATTTTACTACAAAGACACATGTACACGTATGTTTATTGCGGCACTATTCACAATAGCAAAGACTTGGAATCAACCCAAATTCCATCTGTGACAGACTGGATTAAGAAAATGTGGCACATATACACCATGAAATACTATGCAGCCATAAAAAAGGATGAGTTTGCGTCCTTTGTAGGGACATGGATGCAGCTGGAAACCATCATTCTTAGCAAAGTATCACAAGAAGCAGAAAACCAAACACCGCATGTTCTCACTCATAGGTGGGAACTGAACAATGAGATCACTTGGACTCGGGAAGGGGAACATCACGCACTGGGGCCTATCATGGGGAGGGGGAGTGGGGAGGAGGGAGGGATTGCACTGGGGAGTTAGACATGATAGAAAGATGAATTGAATTGGGTGGCTGACTAATGTTGATGGGTTCAGCACAACCAACATGGCATAAGTAAATACAGATGTAACAAACTTGCAAGTTATGCACATGTACCCCTAGAACTTAAAGTATAATAAAAAAAAAATAAATAAAATAAAACGTTGGGACGTGGAACTCTGCTTACCCAGTTTTGCTAAGAAGAAGAGAAAAAAAAAAAAAGAAGATAGACAATAATAGAGTATAAATAGATATAGGCATAACATATAGACATAATAGATTAATAGATATAGGTAATAACATATAGACATTAATAGATATAATAGATATAGGTATGAATATAATATAAGAGATATAATAGATAGAGGTATAAAATATAGACATAATAGATATAGGTATAAAATATAGACAAATATGGTATAGGTATACAATATAGACATAATGGAGTTAATAAATATGGGTATACAACTATAGACATAATAGATAGGTATAAAATATAGACATAATAGATATAATATATATAGGTATAAAATATAGACTAATAAATATAATAGAGTAGGTATAATATATAGACTTAGTAGATATAATAGATATAGACATAAAAAATACACATAATAGATATAATATATATAGACATAATAGATATAATAGATATAGGTAAAAAAATAGATATAATTGATATAATGATATGGTATAATAAATATAGACTATAATAGATTTAGGTATAAAATATAGACATAATATATATAATAGATATAGGTATAAAATATAGACCCAAATAGATATAATAGATATAGGTATAAATAGTAGATATAACGGTTGAATGAAATAGATATAAAATATAGATATGATAGACATAGGTATAAAATAAAGATATAAAGGATTTAATAGATATAGGTATAAAATATAGATATAATGGATATAATCGATATAGGTATAAAATATAGATATAACAGATATAGCCATGAAACATAGACACAATAGATATAGATATAAGTATAAAATATAGATAATAGACATAATTATAAAATATAAATATAATGGATATAATAGATATAGGTATGAAATATAGATATAAGAAATATAGGTAAAAACATAGTTATAATAGATATAGGTATAAAATATAGATATAATAGATAATAGAGTTATAAAAATATAGACATAATAGATATAATAGATATAGGTATAATATAGACATAATAGATATAATACATATAGGTATAAACTATAGACATAATAGATATAATAGATATAGGTATAACATATAGAATTAATAGATATAATAGATATAGGTATGAATTATAGATGTAATCGATATAATAGATATAGGTCTAACATATAGACATAATAGATCAAATAGATATAGGTATAAAATACAGACTTAACAGATAATAGAAATAGCTATAAAATATAGACATAATAGATACAGGTAATAAATATAGACATAATAGATATAAAAGATATAGGTATAAAATATAGACATAATAGATATAGGTATAATATAGACATAATAGGTATAGGTATACAATATAGACACAATGGATATAATAAATATGGGTATAAAATATAGACATAATAGATATAGGTATTAAATATAAACATAATAGATATAATATATATAGGTATAAAATGTAGACATAATATATATAATAGATGTAGGTATAATATATAGACTAATAGATATAATAGATATAGACATAAAAAATAGACATAATAGATATAGATATATAGACATAATAGATATAACAGATATAGGTATAAAATATAGACATAAGAGATATAGTAGATATCGTTATAAAATATAGACATAATAGATATAATAGAGGTATAAAATATGGACATAATAGATATTATAGATAGAGGTGTAAAATATAGACATAATAGATATATAGATATAATAGACAGAGGAATAAAATATATATATAATAGATATAAATAGAGGTAAAATATAGACATAATAGATATAATTCATAGAGGTATAAAATATAGACATAGATATAATTATAGACGTATAAAATATAGACATAATATATATATAGATACAGTTATAAAATATAGACATAATAGATATAATAGATATAGTTATAAAATATAGACATACTTGATAAAATAGATATAGACATAATAGATATAACAGATATAGGTATGAAATATAGATATAATAGATAAAATATATGGATGTAAAACATAGACATAAACGATATAGGTATAAAATATAGACATAATAGTTCCAATAGAGGTATAAAATATATACAAAATAGATACAATAGATATAGGTATAAATATTGAAATAATAGGAATAATAGATAGACCTATAAAGTATAGACATAATGGATATAAGAATATAGGCATAAAATACAGTTATAATAACTAGAGGTATAAAATATAGATATAATATATAAAATAGATATATGTATAAAATATACATATAATAGATATAATAGATATAGGTATAAAATATAGATATAATGGATATAATAGTATAGGTATAAAATATATATAATAGATATCATTTTAAAATATTGACATAATAGATATAGGTATAAAATATGGATACAATAGATATAATACATATAGATATAAAATATACATATAATAGATATAGTATAGGTATACAATATAGATATATAGATATAGATACAAAATATAGATATAATAGATATAATAGATATAGGTATAAAATATAGATAAATAGATATAGATATAAAATATAGATATCATAGATATAATAGACATAGGTATAAAATACAGACATAATAGATATATGTATAAAATATAGACATAATATAGTTATAGGTATAACATATAGACATAATAGATATAGGTATAAAATATAGACATAATAGATATAGGTATAAAATATAGACATAATTGATATAATAGATATAGGTATAAAATATACACATAATAGATATAATAGATATAGGTATAAAATAGAGACATAGTACATATAATAGATATAGGTATAAAATGTAGACATAATAGATATAATAGATATAGGTGTAAAATAAGACATAATTGGTATAATAGATATGGGAATAAAATATTGACATAATAGATTTAGGTATAAAATATAGACATAATAGATATAACAGATATAGGTATAAAATATAGACACAATACATATAATAGTTATAGGTAAAAATATAGATATAATAGGTTGAATAGGTATAGATATAAAATATAGATATGATAGATATAGGTATAAAATATAGATATAATAGATACAATAGATATAGGTATAAAATATAGATATAATAGAGAGGTATAAAATATAGATATAATAGATATAATAGACGTATAAAATTTAGACATAATCGATATAAGAGATAGAGGTATAAAATATAGACAAAATAGATATAATAGATATAATAGAGGAATAAAATATAGACATAATATAGTAGATAGAGGTACAAAATATAAACATAATAGATGTAATAGGTGGCGGTAAACAATATAGACCTAATCGATATAATAGATAAAGCTATAAATATAGACATAAAAGATATAATAGATAGAGGTATAAAATATAGACAATGGATATAATAGATACAGTTAAAAATATAGACATAATAGGTATAATAGATATAGACAAAATAGAAATAATAGCTATAGGTATAAAATATAGACATAATAGATATAATACATATAGTTATAAAGTATAGACATAATAGATATAATAGATATAGGTATTAAATATAGACATAATAGATATAGGTATATATATAAAGATAACAGATATAGGTATAAAATATAGACATAATAGATACAGGTATAAAATAGATATAATAGATAAATAAATACAGGTATAAAAATATATACTTAATAGATATAGGTATACCATATAGACATAATGGATAAAATATATATAGGTATAAAATAGAGACATAATACATATAATGGATACAGATATAAATATAGACATAATAGTTATAATAGATATAGGTATGAAATATAGGCATAATAGATATAATAGAGGTATAAAATATAGATATAATAGATATAATTGATAGAGTTATAAAATATAAACATAATAGATATAATAGATAGAGGGATAAAATATAGACATAATAGATATAATAGATATAGGTATAAAATACAGACATAATAGATATAATAGATATAGTTATAAAATATAGACATAATAGATATAATAGATATAGGTATAAAACAAAGACTTAAGGGATATAGGTATAAATATAGACATAATAGATACAATAGATATAGGTATAAAATGTAGACATAATAGATACAATAGATAGTTATAAAATACAGACATAATATAATGGACATAGGTATAAACTATAGACATAATAGATATAGGTATAATATATAGACAATAGTTATAATAGATATAGGTATAAAATATAGACATAATAGGTAGAATAGATATAGACAAAATAGATATAATAGATATAGATATAAAATATAGACATGATAGATATAGGTAAAAAATATAGACATAATAGGTATAATAAATATAGGTAGAAAATATAGACATTATTGATATAGGTATAAAATATAGACATAATAGATACAATAAATACAGGTATAAAATATAGACATAATAGACGGAATACATATAGGCATAAAATGTAGATACAATAGATATAGGAATAAAAATAGATATAATAGATATGATTGATACAAGTATAAAATATAGATATAATAGATGTAATGGATATAGGTGCAAAATGTAGATATAATAGATATAGATAAAAATATAGTCATTACAGATATAATAGATATAGGTGTAAAATATAGATATAATAGATATAGGTATAAAATATAGACATAACAGATATAGGTATAAAACATAGACTTAATAGATATAGGTATACAATATGGACATAATAGATATAATAAATATAGTTATAAAATAAAGACTTAAGAGATATTGGTATGCAATATAGACATAATAGATATAATAGATATTGGTATAAATATAGACATAATAGATATAATAGATATAGGTATAAAATATAGCCATAACAGATATAATAGATATAGGTATAAAATATGGACATAATAGATATATGTAAAAATTAGACATAATAGATATAATAGATATAGGTATAAAATAAAGACATAATAGATATAGGCATAAAATATAGACATAATACATATAATAGGTATAGGTATGAAATATAGCCATAATAGATATAATAGATATAGGTATAAAATATAGACATAATAGATATAGGTAAAATATAGACATAATAGATATAATAGATAGGTATATAAAATATAGACATAATAGATATAATAGATATAGGTATAAAATATACACATAATAGATATAGGTGTAAAATATAGACATAAAAGGTATAGGTATAATATTTAGACATAATAGATTTAATAGATACAGGTATAAAATATAGACATAATAATTATAATAGATATATGTATAAAATAAAGACGTAGTAGATTTAGGTATAAAATATATACATAATAAATATAATAGATATGGGTATGAAATACAGACATAATAGATATTATAGATATAGGTATGAAATACAGACATAATAGATATAATAGATATGGGTATAAAATAGATACATAATAGATATGATATATATAGGTATAAAATACAGACATAATAGATATGATAGATATAGGTATAAAATATAGATTAAGAGATATAATAGATATAGGCATAAAATATAGACATAATAGATATAATAGATATAGATATAAAACATATACATAATAGATATAATAGATACAGGTATTAAATATAGATATAATAGATATAGGTATAAAATACAGATATAAAGATATCATAGACAGACATAATAGATAGAATAGATATAGGTAAAAAATGTAGATATAATAGATATGGATATGGGTATCAAATATACATATAATAGATATGGGTATAAAATATAGATAT
>NW_022144707.1:0-19944 GCF_007565055.1 Rhinopithecus roxellana
TATTCATACCTATATCTATTCATCTATATGTCTGTATTTATTCCTGTATCTATTATATCTATTATGTCTATATTTTATACGTATATCTATTATGTCTATTTCATACCTATATCTATTATATCTATTATGTCTATATTGTATACGTATAACTATTGTATGTATTATGTCTAAGTTTTATACCTAAATCTATTATGTCTATATTTTATACCTATGTCTATTATATCTATTACGGCTATACTTTATACATATATATTATGTCTATTTTTATACCTGTATCGATTATATTTATTATGTCTATATTTTTATCCTATATATTATATCTCTTATGTCTATATTTTTTACCTATATCTATTATATCCATTATGTTTATATTTTATGCTATATCTCCTATGTCCATATTTTATATATATATCGATTATATCTATTATGTCTATATTTTATACCTATATCTATTATACACCTTATGTCTATATTTATAGCTATATCTCATTATATCTAGTATGTCTATATTTTATACCTATATCTACTATGTCTATTTTTATGCCAGTATCTATTATATCTCTTATATATTATTTTATATCTTTATCTATAATCTATTATGTCTATATTTATTCCTATATCTATTATATCTATTAAGTCTATTTTATACCTATAACTATTATATCCACTATATCTATATTTTGTACCTATATCTATTATATCTGATTTGATACCTATATCCATTATATCTATATCTATATTTTATACCTATATCTATTGTATCTTTATATATATATTTTATCCCTCTATCTATAATATATATTATGTCTATATTTTATAACTCTATCAAGTATATATATGTCCATATTTATACCTATCGATTATATCTATTATGTCTATATTTTATACCTGTATCTATTAATCTATTATGTTTATATTTTATCCCTCTATGTATTATATCTTTTATGTCTATATTTTTTTTTATACTTTATGTTCTAGGGTACATGTGCATAACGTGCCGGTTTGTACATATGTATACTTCTGCCATGTTTGGTGTGCTGCACCCATCAACTCGTCAGCACCCCTCAATTCATCTTATATCACGTATAACTCCCCTATGAAATCCCTCCCTCCTCCCCCTCCCCCCTCCCCATAATAGGCCGCAGTGTGTGATGTTCCCCTTCCCGAGTCCAATTTTATAACTCTAATTATATCTATTATGTCTATATTTTATACCTCTATTATATCTATTATGCCTATATTTATACCTATATCTATATATCTATTATGTCTATATTTTATATCTATATCCAATATGTCTATTATGTCTATATCTTATACCCTATATATGATATCTATTATGTCTATATTGTATACCTATATCTATTAAGAATATATTTTATACCTATATTTATTATATCTTTCATGTCTATATTTTATACCTATATCTATTATGTCTATATTTTATACCTATATCTGTTATGTCTATATTTTATACCTATATATATTATGTCTATATTTAATACCTATATCTATTTATCTATTATGTCTATGTTTTATACCTATACCTATTATGTCTATATTTTATGAATATATCAATTATATCTATTTTATACGTATATCTATTATATCTATTAATCTATAATTGATACCTAATCTATTATATCTATTTTATACCATTATCTATAATATCTATTGTGTAAATTTTGTACCTTTATCTATTATATCTATTATGTCTCTATTTTATACCTATATCTATTATATCTCTTATATCTATATTTATAACAATATCTATTATATCAATTTTGTCATATTTATACCTGTATCGATTATATGTATTATGTCTATATTTATACCTATATCTATTATATCTCTTATGTCTATATTTTATACCTATATATTATATCTATTATGTTTTATATTTTAACCCATATCTATTATATCTCTATTTTATACCTATATCTATTATATCTATTATGTCTATATTTATACCTATATCTATTAAATCTTATGTCTGTATTTTATACCTATATCTATTATATCTATTGTGTCTATACTTTATACCTATATCTATTATGTCTATATTTAATATCTTTATCTATTATATCTATTAGGTCTATATGTTATAACTATATGTGTTATATATATTATGTCTCTATTTATGCCTATATCTATTATATCCACTATATATATTTTATACCTATATCTATTATATCTATATTTGAAACCTATATCCTTATATCTATTATATCTATTTTATAATATCTATCATATCTATTTGTATATTTAATGCCTATATCTATTATGTCTATCATGTCTATATTTTATACTTATATCTATTATAACGATGTTTTATATCTATATCCATTATATCTATATTTTTTTCCTATATATATTATATCTATTATATTTATATTTTATAATTATATCTCTCATATCTATATTTATAACTATATCTATTATATCTATTTTCTATTTTATACCTGTATCTATTATATCTATATTTTATACATATATCTATCATATCTATTATATCTATGTTTTATACCTATATCTATTATATTTAAATGTATATATTTTATACCTCTATCTATTATATCTATTATGTCTTTATTTTATACCTATATCTGTTATACGTATATGTTTTTATTTTATCCCTCTATTATATCTATTATGTCTATATTTATTCCTATATCTATTATATCTGTTATGTCTGTATTTATAACTATATCTATTATCTATTACGTCCATATTTTTACGTATGTCTACTATATCTATTATGTCTATATTTAATACCTATATATATTATATCTATTATGTCTAAATTTTATACCTATATCTATTATGTCTATATTTTATATCTATATCTATTATACCTATTAAGTCTATTTTATACCTATATCTATTATATCTATTATGCCTATATTTTATACCAATATTTATTATTTATTATATCTATTTTATACCATATCTATTATATCTATTATGTCTATTTTTTATACCTATCTATTATGTCTATATTTTTTACCTATATCTCTTATATTATGTCTATATTTCATACCTATATCTATTATGTCTATATTGTATACCTATATCTATTATATCTATTAGATTTGTATTTTATCATTATATCAATTATACCTACATTTTATACGTATATCTATTATATCTATTATATGTATATTTTATACCTATATCTATTATATCTATATTTTATAACTTCATGTATTATATCTATTATGTCTATATTTTATACCTATATCTATTATACCTCCTATGTCTATATATTATACCTGTATCTATTATATTTATTGTGTCTATACTTTATACCTATATCTATTATGTCTATATTTTATATCTTTATCTATTATATGTATTATGTCTATAATTTATACCTATATCTATTATATCTATTATGTCTGTATTTTATGCCTATATCTATTATATCCACTATATCTAATTTATACCTATATCTATTATATCTATATTTGATACCTATATCCATTATATGTATTATCTCTATTATATACATATCTATCATATCTATTATGTCTATATTTTATGCCTATTTCTATTATATCTATTTTATCCATATTTTATACTTACATCTATTATAACCATATTTTATACCTATAACCATTATATCTGTATTTTTTCCTATATCTATTATATCTATATTTATATTTTATAATTATATCTATTATATCTATATTTTATAATTATGTCTATTATATCAATATTTTATACCTATATCTATTATATCTATTGTCTGTGTTTTATACCTCTATCTGTTTTATCTATTTTTTATACATATATCTATTATATTTTATCTATATTTTATAGCTATATCTATTATATCTATATTTTTACCTGTATCTATTTTATCTCTTGAGTCTATATTTTATACCTTTATCTATTATATCTAGTATGTCTCTATTTTATACCTATATCTATTATATCTATAATGTCTATATTTTATACCTATATCTATTATATCTATTATGTGCATATTATAGCTATATCTATTATGTCTATATTTATAACTATACTTATTATAACTATTATGTCTATATTTTATAACTATATTATGTCTTTATTTTACACCTATATCTATATCTATTATGTCTATATTTTAAAAGTATATTATGTCTATATTTTATATCTATATCCATTATATATATATGTCTGTTTTATATCTGTATCTATTATGTCTATATTTGACACCTATATCTATTATATCTGTTTTGTGTATATTTTACACGTATATCTATTATATACTTATGTCTATTTAATACCTATATCTATATATATCTATATATCTAAATATTATACCCATATCTACTATGTCTATTTTTTAAAACAATATCGATTATATCTATTATGTCTATATTTCACGTCTGTATCTATTATATCTATTATGTCTATATTTTATACCTATATCTATGATATCCATTATGTCTACATTTTATACCTATATCTATTATATCTTTTATGTGTTATTTTCTACCTATATCTATTACATCTATTTTGTCTATATTTTTATACCTATTATCTATATTTTATACCTATATCTATTATCCCCATTGTCTATATATTATACCTATATCAATTATCTATAGGTTATACCTATTTCTATTATATCTATTATGTCTATATTTTATACCTATATCTATTATATCTATTGTGTCTATGTTTTATACCTATATTTATTATATATATTATGTCTATATTTTATACCTATATCTATTTTATCTATTATGTATATATTTTATACCTACATCTATTTTATCTATTACATCTATATTTTTTACCAAATCTATTATGTCTCTATTTTATGCCTATATCTATTATATCTATTTTATACCTATATCTATTATATCTATTATGTCTACATTTTATACCTATATCTATTATATTTATTATGTCTATACTTCATACCTATATCTATTATATCTAATATGTCTATATTTTATACTAATATCTATTGTATGTATTATGTCTATATTTTATACCTATATCTATTACGTCTATATTTTATAACTATATCTATTATATCAATTATGTCTCTATTTTATACCTGTATCTATTATGTCTCTATTTTATACCTATACCTATTATTTCTATATTTTATACCTATATCTATTATATCTATTATGTCTACATTTTATACCTATGTCTATTATATCTATTATGTCTATATTTTATACGTGTATCTATTATATCTATTATGTCTAAATATTGTACCTATATCTATTATGTCTATATTTTATACCTATATCTATTATATCTACTATGTCTATATTTATACCTATATTTATTATATCTATTATGTCTATATTTTATATCTATGTTTTATATCTCTTTTGTCTATATTTTATACCTATATCAAATGTATCTATTAGGTCTATATCTTATCCATATATCTATTATATCTATTATGTCTATATTTCATACCTATACCTATTATGTCTATGTTTTATACCTATATCTATTATGACTATATTTATGCCTATATCTATTATATCTATTATATCTATATTTTATACATATATCTATTATGTCTATCCTTTATACCTATATCTATTATGTCTATTTTATACCTGTATCGATTATATGTATTATGTGTATATTTTATACCTACATCTATTATATCTCTTATGGCTATATTTTATACCTATATCTATTATATCTATTATTATATTTATACCAATATCTATTATGTCTATATTTTTTACCTATATCTATTATATCTATTATGTCCATATTTAATACCTATATCTATTAATCTATTATGTCCATATTTTATACCTTTATCTATTATAGCTATATAGGTATATTTTATAACTCTATCAGTTATATCTATTATGCCTATATTTTATACCTACATCTACTGTAGCTATTATGTCTATATTTTATACCTATATCTTCTAAGTCTGTCTATATTTGTACCTATATTTATTATGTCTTTATGTGTATATTTTATACCTAAATCTATATCCATTATGTCGATATTGTGTACCTATATCTATTTTGTCTATATTTTATATGTATATCTGTTGTATCTATTATGTCTATATTTTATACGTATATCTATTATATCTATTATGACTATATTTATATCTACATCTATTTATCTATTATGTCTATATGTTAACCTATATCCATTATATCTATTATGTCTATGTTTAATAACTGTATCTATTTATCTATTATGTCTATTTTATACCTATATCTATTATATATTATGTCTATATTTTGTACCTATACCTATTATATCCATTTTGTGTATATTTTATAGCTATATCTATTTTGTATTTTTTATACCTATATATTTTATATGTGTTATTTCTATATTTATACCTATATCTATTATGTCTATATTTTATATCTATATCTATTATATCTATTATGTCTATATTTTATACCTATATGAATTATAACTATTATGTCTATATTTTATACCTATATCCTTTATATCTACTATGTCTATATTTTATACCTATATCTATTATATCCATTATATCATTTTTTATACCTATATCTATTGTATTTATATTTTATACCTATATGTATTATATCAATTATATCCATATTTTGTACCTATTTCTATTACATGTTTATATCTATATTTTATACCTATATCTATATCTATTATATCTATATTTTATACCTACATCTATTATATCTCTTATATCTATATTTAACTCTATCTGTTATACCTATTATGTCTATTTTGATTCCAATATCTATTATATCTATTATGTCTATATTTTTACCTATATCTGTTATGTCTATATTTTATACCTCTATCTATTATGTCTATATTTTATACCTATATCTGTTAGAACTATTATCTCTATATTGTATAACTCTATCTGTTGTATCTATTCTGTCTATACTTTATACCTATATGTATTATGTCTATTTTTATGCCTATATCTATTATATCTATTATGTCTTATTTTTTACCTATATCTATTATGTCTATATTTTATACCTATATCTATTATGTCTGTCTATAATTTATACCTATATCTATTATATCTACTATGTCTATATTTTATCATATATCTCTTATGTCTGTATTTTTAACCTATATATTATAACTATTATGTCTATATTTTAGAACTATATCTGTAATGTTTATTATGTCCATTTTCTATTCGTATATCTATTATATCTATTATGTCTATATTTTGTCCCTTTATCTATTATATCTATTTTCTGTATATTTTATACGTGTATCTATTATATCTATTATGTCTATATTTTATACCGATATCTAGTATATTCTGTCTACTTTTTATACCTATGTCTATTATATCTGTTATGTCTATATTTTATTCCTATATCTATTATATCTATTATATCTATATTTATACCGATATCTATTATATCTATTATGTCTATATTTTATATCTATATCTTTATATCTATTTTGTCTATATTTTATACCTATATCTATTGTATGTATTATTTCTATATCTTATACATATATCTATTATATCTATTATGTCTATATTTCATACCTATACCTATTATGTCTATGTTTTTTACCTATATCTATTATGTCTATATTTTATGCCTATTATATCTATTATATCTATTTTATACCTATATCTATTATCTCTATCCTTTATTCCTATATCTATTATGTCTATTTTATATCTGTATCGATTATATGTATTATGTGTATATTTTATACCTATATCTATTATATCTCTTATAGCTATATTTTATACCTATATCTATTATATCTATTATGTTATATTTTATACCAATATCTATTATGTCTATATTTTTTACCATACCTATTATATCTATTATGTATATTTTAAAACCTATATCTCTTATATCTATTGTGTCCATATTTTATACCTTTATCTATTATAGCTATTATAGGTATATTTTATAACTCTATCAGTTATATCTATTATGCCTATATTTATACCTACATCTATTATATCTATTATGTCTATATTTTATACCTATATCTATTAAGTCTGTCTATATTTTATACCTATATTTATTATGTCTATTATGTGTATATTTTATACCTAATCTATTATATCTGTTATGTCGATATTGTGTATCTATATCTATTTTGTCTATATTTATATCTATATCTATTGTATCTCTTATGTCTATATTTTATACGTATATCTATTATATCTGCTATGTCTATTTTAAATCTATATCTATTATATTATTATGTCTATATTTTATACGTATATCTATTATATCTGTTATATCTATATTTTATATCTATATCTATTATATCTATTATGTCTCTATTTATTACCATATCTATTATATTTATTATGTCTGTATTTAATAACTATATGTATTATATCTACTATGTCTATATTTTATATCTCCATCTATTATAACTATTATGTCTATATTTTAATCCTATATAAATTAAATCTATTATGACTAAATTTTGTACCTATGTATTATCTATATATTTACACCTATATCTATTATATCTATTATGTCTATATTTTATAACCATAGCTATTATATTTATATTTTACACCTATATCTTTTATAGTTATTATATCTATATTTTATATCTATAGCTATTATATCTATATTTTTTGCCTATATCCATCATATCTATTATTTCTATATTTTATACTTGTATCTATTATATCTATAATATCTATATTTATATCTATATCTATTGTATCTATATTTATACCTATATGTATTTTATCTATTATGTTTATACTTTATACCTGTATTTATTTATCTATTATGTCTATTTTTTATACCTATTATATAACTATTATGTATATTTTTATACCTATATCTCTTATGTCTATAGTTTATACCTATATCTATTATATCTATTATGTCTATATTTTGTACCTATAGCTATTATGTCTACATTTTATACGTATATCTACTATTATAGTGTCTATATTTTATACCTACATCTATTTTGTCTGTATTGCATACCTATGTCTATTATATCTATTACGTCTATATATTATGCTTATATCTATTATATCTATTATGTGTACATTTTGATCCTATATCTATTATATCTATTATGTCTATTTTTTATTCCTTTATTTATTATATCTATTATGTCTATATTTTATACCTATGTCAATTATATCTATTATGACTAAATTTTATACATATATCTATTATGTCTATATTTACACCTATATCTATTACATATCTTGTATCTGTATTTTATACCTGTATATATTATATCTATATTTATACCTCTATCTATTCTATCCATTATGGCTATATTTTATACATATATCTACTATGTCTATATTTTATAACTATATCTATTATATCTATGATGTCTATATTTTATACCTATATGTGTTATATCTTTTATGTCTATATTTTATCCCTGTATCTATTATATCTATTATGTCTACATTTTATAACTATATCTATTATATCTATTATGTGTATATTTTATACCTATATCTACTATGTTTTTTGTACCTGTATCGATTATATGTATTATGTCTATATATTTTTCTTTTTTTGAGGCGGAGTCTCGAGTGTCGCCCGGACTGGAGTGCAGTGGCCAGATCTCAGCTCACTGCAAGCTCCGCCTCCAGGGTTCACGCCATTCTCCTGCCTCAGCCTCCCGAGTAGCTGGGACTACAGGGGCCCGCCACCTCCCCTGGCTAGTTTTGTATTTTTAGTAGAGAGACGGGCTTTCACCGTGTTAGCCAGGATGGTCTCGATCTCCTGACCTCGTGATCCGCCCGTCTCGGCCTCCAAAGTGCTGGGATACAGGCTTGAGCCACCGTGCCCGGCCTATGTCTATATTTTATAAATATATCTATTATATCTCTTATGTCTATATTTTATAAATATATCTATTTTATGTATTATGTTTATATTTTATACCCATATCTATTAAGTCTATATTTTATACCTATATCTATTATATTTTATGTCTATATTTTATACCTATATCTATTATATGTATTATGTTTTTATTTTATACCCATATCTATTATGTCTATATTTTATACATGTATCTATTATATCTATTATGTCTATTTTATAACTATATCTATTATACCTCTGATGTCTATATTTTATACCTATATCTATTATATCTATTGTGTCTATTCTTTATACCTATATATATTATATTTTTTATTTTTACCAATTATATCAATTATGTCTATTTTTTATAGCTATATCTTATATCTATTATGTCTTTATTTTATGCCTATATCTATTACATCCACTATATCCATATTTTATACTTATATCTACTATATCTATATTTGATACCTATATCCATTATATCTATTATATCTATATTTTATACATATATGTATCATATCTATTATGTCTATATTTTATGCCTATATCTATTATTTATTATATATATATTTATACTTATATCCATTATAACCATATTTTATACCCATATCCATTATATCGATATTTATTTCCAATATCTATTATATATATTTTATTTATATTTTATAATTATATCTATTATATCTATGTTTATACCTACATCTATTATATCTATTGTCTATATTATATACCTGTATCTCTTATATCTATTTTTTATACATATCTATTATATCTATATATCTATATTTTATACCTATATCTATTATATCTATATTTTGTACCTGTATCTATTATATCTATTATGTATATTTTATACCTATATCTATCTATTATGTCTAAATATTATACCTATATCTATTATGTCTATATTTTATACCTATATCTATTAAATATATTATGTCTATATTTTATATCCATATCTATTTTGTCTATATTATACCTATATCTATTATATCAACTAGGTGTATATTTACACGTATATCCATTATGTCTATTTCATACCTATATCTATTATACCTATTATGTCTATATTTTATACCTATATGTATTATATCTATTATGTCTATTCTTTATACCTATATCTATTATATCTATTATGTCTATATTTTATATCTGTGTCTATTATATGTATCATATCTATATTTTATACCGATATCTATTGTATCTGTATTTGTATGTATATCTATTATATCTATAATATCTATTTTATACCTATATCTATTATATCTCTATTTTATACCTCTATGTGTTATATCTATTATGTCTATATTTTGTACCTATATCTATTATATCTGTGATGTCTATATTTTATACCTATATCTATCACATGTATTATGTCTGTATTTTATGTCTCTATCTATTATGTCTATATTTTCTACCGATATCTATTATATCTATTTTATACCTGAATATATTATATCTATTATATCTATATTTTTTACCTATATCTATTATATCTATATTTTACACCTATATCTATTATATCTATTATGTCTATATTTTATACCTGTATCTATTATGTCTATATTTTATACCTATATGTATATCAACTATGTGTATATTTTATAAGTATATGTATTATATCTATTATGTCTATTTTATTCCTATATCTATTATCTCTATTATGTCTATATTTTATACTTATATCTATTATATCTATATTTTATAACCTGTATCTATTATAACTATTATATATCTATACCTATATCTATTATATGTATATTTTATATCTATATCTAATAAATATTATGTCTATCTATTACATCTATTATATCTATATTTTATACCTATATCTATTATATCTATATTATACCTGTATCTATTATATTTATTTATGTCTACGTTTTATACCTATATATATATTATATGTCTATATTTTATACCTATATTTTATTGTATTATGTCTATATTTTATACCTATATCTATCATATCTATCATGTCTGTATTTATACCTATATTTATTATATCTATGTTGATAACTATATCCATTATATCTACTATATCTATTTTCTACATATATCTCTCATATCTATTTGTCTATATTTTATGCCTATATCTATATTATCTATTATATCTATATTTTAATTATATCTATTATAACCATATTTTATACCTATATCCATATATCTATATTTTTTACCTGTATCTATTATATCTATTATATTAATATTTTATAATTATATCTATTACATCTATATTTTATACCTATATCTACTATATCTATTGTCTATATTTTATACCTGTATATATTATGTCTATTTTTGTACATATATCTATTATATCTATATATATCTATTTTATACCTATATCTATTATGTCTGTTTTTTATAACTATATCTATTATAAGTTATTTCTATATTTTATACCTATATCTCTTATGTGTATATTTTATACCTATATCTATTATATCTATTATGTCTATATTTTATGCCTATATCAATTATAACTATTATGTCTATATTTTATACCTATATACTTTATATCTATGTGTATATTTCATACCTACATCTATTATATCCATTATATCTATATTTTATACCTATATCTATTATGTCTATAAATCATACCTATATCTATTATATCTATTATGTCTATATTTGATACCTATATCTATTATATCTGTTATGTCTATATTTCATAACTATATCTATTATATCTATTATGTCTATATGTTAAACCTCTATCTATTAAATCTATTATATCTATATTTCATACCTAAATCTATTATATCTATATTTTATACGTATATCTATTATATCTTTTTATCCATATTTTTTACCTATATCTATTATATCTATATTTTATACCTGTTTCTATTATATCTATTATGTCTATATTTTATACCTATATCTATTATATCTATTATGTCTATATTTTATACCTATATCTATTATATCTATGATATTTATATTTACAACTGTCTATGATATCCATTATATCTATATTTTATACCTATATCTATCATATCTATTATGTCTGTATTGTATACCTATATCTATTATATCTATTATGTCTATTTTATACCTATATCTATTATATCTATTATGTCTATATTTTATACCTGTATCTATCATATCTATTATGTCTATATTTATACCTCTATCTATTGTATCTATATTTTCTAATTATATCAATTATATCTATATTTTATACCTTTATCTATTATATCTATTATGTCTATATTTTGTTCCTCTATCTATTTTATCTCTTATGTCCATATTTTATACCTATGTGTATTATAGTATTATGTCTATTTTTTATACCTATATCTATCAAATTTATTATGTCTCTATTTTATACCTATATTTGTTATATCTATTATGTCTATATTTTATACCTATATCTATTATATTTATTATGTCTATATTTTATACCTATATCTATTGTATGTATTATGTCTATATTTTATACCTCTATCTATTATATCTATTATGTGTAATCTTTATACCTATATATGTTATGTCTATATTTTATACCTGTAGCGATTATATGTATTATGTTTATATTTTATACATATATCTAGTATATGTGTCTTTATACCTATATCCATTATATCTATTATATCTATATTTTATACATATATCTATCGTATCTATTATGTCTATATTTTATTCCTATATCTATTAATCTATTATATCTATATTTCATACTTATATCTATTTTAACAAAAAATTATACCTATATCCATTATATATATTTTTTTCTTATATCTATTATATCTATTATATTATATTTTATAATTATATCTATTATATCTATATTTCAATCTTATATCTATTATATCTATTGTCTACATTTTATACCTGTATCTATCATATCTATTTTTTATACATATCTATTATATGTATTGTATCTATATTTTATACCTATATCTATTGTATCTATATTTTCTACCTGTATCTATTTTATCTATTATGTCTATATTTTATGCCTATATCTATTATATCTATTATGTCTATATTTTATATCTATATCTGTCATATCTATGATGTCTATATTGTATATCTATATTATGCCTATATTTTATACCTATATCTATTATACCAACTATGTGTATATTTTATACGTATATCTATTATGTCTATATTTTATACCTATATCTATAATATCTATTACGTCTATATTTTATAACTATATATATTATATCTATTCTATCTTTATTTTATACCTTTATCTATTATGTCTATTTTTTATACCTATATCGATGATATCTATTATGTGTATATTTTATACCTATATCTAATATCTATTATGTCTATATTTTATAACTATATATTATGTCTATATTTTATATCTATATCCATTATATATATTAGTCTTTATTTTATATCTGTCTATTATGTCTTCATTTTACACCTTTATCTATTATATCTATTCTGTGTATATTTTACACGTATATTATTATATCTTTATGTCTATATTTATACCTATATCTATTATGTCTATATTTTATACCTGTATCTATTATTTCTATTATGTCTATATTTTATACCTATATCTACTATATTTATTATGTCTATATTTTATACCTATATCTATTATGTCTATATTTTATAAGTAAAAATTATATCTATTATGTCTATACTTTATACGTATATCTATTATGTCTATATTTTATACCTATATCTATTATATCTATTATGTCTATATTTTATACATATATCTCTTATATCTATTATGTCTATGTTTTATCCCTACATGTATTATATCTATTTGTCTGTACTGTATACCTATATCTATTATATCTATTATGTCTATATTTGATATCTATATCTATTATATCTATTATGTTTTATTTTACACCCATATCTATTATGTCTATATTTTATACCGATATCTATTATATCTATTATGTCTATATTTTATACCTATAACTATTATATCTGTTGTATCCATACTTTATACCTATATCTATTATGTCTATATTTTATATCTTTATTATTATATGTATTATGTCTATATTTTATACCTATATCTATTATATCTATTATGTCTGTATTGTATACCTATATCTATTATATCTATTATGTCTGTATTGTATACCTCTATTATATCTATTATGTCTATATTTGATACCTATATCTATTATATCTATTTTATCTATTTTTTATACCTAAATCTATCATATCTTTTATATGCATATTTTTTACCTTTATCAATTATATCTATATTTTATACGTATATCTATTATACCTATTATATCGATATTTTATACCTATATCTATATCTATATTTTATACCCCTATCTATTATATCTTTATGTGTATATTTTATACCGATATCTATTATATCTATTATGTCTATATTTATATCTTTATCTATTATATCTATTATCTCTATATTTTATACCTATATCTATTATATCTATTATGCTTATTTTATAACTATATCTATTATATCCACTATATCTATATTTTATACCTATATATATTATATGTATATTTGATACCCATATCCATTATATCTATTGTATCTATCTTTTATACCTATATCTATTATATCTATTATGTCTACCTATTATATCTATTATATCCATATTTTATACCTATATATTATATCTATATTTTATACCTGTATCTCTTATATCTATTATGTCTATATTTTATACATATATCTCTTATATATATTATGTCTATTTTTATACCTATATCTATTATATCTTTTATGTTTATATTTTATACCTATATCTATAATATCTATTACGTCTAAAGTTTATAACTATATCTAGTATATCTATTTTGTCTCTATTTAATACCTATATCTATTATGTCTATATTTGTCACCTATATCGATTATATCTATTATGTGTATATTTTATACCTCTATTTTATATATATGTTTATAATTTATACCTATGTCTATTATATCTATTATGTCTAAATATTATACCTATGTCTATTATGTCTATATTTTACACCTATATCTGTTATAACTATTATGTCTATATTTTATAACCAAATATTATGTCTATATTTTACACCTATATCTATTATATCTATTATGTCTATGTTTTATGCCTAAGTCTATTATATCCGCTATATCTATATTTTATACCTATATCTATTATCTATGTTTGAGACTATACATTATATTTATATATCTGTGTTTTCTACATATCTATCATATCTATTATGTCTATATTTTATGGCTATATCTATTATATCTATTATATCTATATATCTCTATTTTATACTTATATCTAAAACTATATTTTATACCTATATCCATTATATCTATATTTTTTACCTATATCTATATTATTTTATATTTTATAATTATGTCTATTATATCTATTTTATACCTTTATATAATATATCTATTGTGTTTATTTTATACCTGTATCTATTATCCTATTTTTTATACATATATATATTATATCCATTATATCTCTATTTTATACCTATATGTATTATATCTATATTTTGTACCTGTAACTATTATATCTATTTGTCTATATTTTATACCTATCTATTATATCTATAACATTTATATTTTATAATTATATCTATTATATCATATTTTACACCTCTATCTATTATATCTATTATATCTATATTTATATCTATATCTATTTATTATATTTTATACGTATTTCTATTTTATCTATTATGTCTATATTTTATACCTATATCTATTATATCTATATTTACACCTGTATCTATTATATCTATTTTGTCTATATTTTATACCTATGTCTATTATATCTATACTGTCCATATTTTTTACCTATATCTATTATATCTATTATGTCTATATTTTACACCTATATCTCTCATCTATCTTATGTCTATATTTTATACCTGTATCTATTATATCTATTTTATACCTATCTCTATTATGTCTACATTTTATGCCTATATCTTTATATCTTTATGTCTATATTTTACACCTATATCTATTATATCTTTTATGTCAGTATTTTACACCTATATCTATTATATCTATTATGTCTATATATTATACCTATTCTATGATGTCTGATTTTATACATATATCTATTATGTCTTTATTTTATAACTATACCTATTATGTCTATTTTTACCTATATCTATTATAACTATTATCTCTATATTGTATAACTATAACTGTTGTATCTATTCTGTCTATATTTTATACCTGTATCCATTATGTCTATATTTTATATCTATATCTATTATATCCATTATGTCTACATTTTTTACCTATATCTATTATGTCTATATGTTATACCTGTATCTATTATATCTATTATGTCTATATTTCATCCTGTATATATCATATTATTATATCTATGTTTTATACCCATATATATCATATCTATTATGTCTACGTTTTATACCTATATCTATTATATTATTATGTGATATTTCATACCTATATCTATTATATCTTTTATGTCTATATTTAATACCTTTATTTATTATATCTATATGTCTATATTATACCTATATCTATTATGTCTTTATTTTATACCTATATCTACTATATCTATTATGTCTGCATTTCATACCTATATCTATTATATCTGTTTATGTCTATATGTTATACCTATTTCTATTATATCTATTATGTCTATATTTTATAACTCTATCAATTATATCTATTTGTCTATATTTTATAAGTCTATCATATCTATTATGCCTATATTTTATACCTGTATCTATTATATCTATTATGTGTATATTTTATACCTATATCTATTATGTCTATATTTTGTACCTATAATTATTATGTCTCTATTTTTATACTTTATCTATTATGTCTATGTTTAATACCTCTATCTATTATATCTATTATGTCTATATTTTATACCTATATCTATTATGTCTATATTTTATACCTATATTAAGATCTATATATTTATACCTATATCTATCTATTATGTCTATATTTTATACCTATACCATATGTCTATATTTATACTTCTTTTATCTATTATGTCTATATCATACTTACGTCAATTATATCTATTATGTCTATATTTTATACCTATATCTATTACGTCTATATTTATCCTATCTATTATATCTAATATATTTTATACCTATATCTATTAATCTATTATGTCTGTATTTTATACCTATATCTATTATATCTATTATGTCTATATTTTATCCCTCTATCTATAATATCTATTATGTCTATATTATAACTCTATGAAGTATATCTATTATGTCTATATTTAATACCTCTATCTATTATATCTATTATGCCTATATTTTATACCTATACCTATTAATCTATTTGTCGATATTTTATACCTATATCTATTATGTCTATTATGTCTATATTTTACCTATATATCTCTTATGTCTATATTTTATACCTTATATATTAAGTCTATATTTTATACCTATATTTATATTTATATGTCTATATTTATACCTATATCTATTATGTCTATATTTTATACCTATATCTTTTATGTCTATTTTATACCTATATCTATTATGTCTATATGATTTTTATTTATTTATTTATTTATTTTTCTTTTTTTTTTTTTTTTTTTTTGAGACGGAGTCTTGCTCTGCTGCCCAGGCTGGAGTGCAGTGGCCGGCTCTCAGCTCTCTGCAAGCTCCGCCTCCCGGGATCACGCCATTCTCCTGTCTCAACCTCCCGAGTAGCTGGGACTACAGGCGCCCGCCTCGTCGCCCGGCTAGTTTTTTGTATTTTTTAGTAGAGACGGGTTTCACCGTATTAGCCAGGATGCTCTCGATCTCCTGACCTCATGATCCGCCTATCTCGGCCTCCCAAAGTGCTGGGATTACAGGCTTGAGCCACCGCGCACGGCCTATTATGTCTATTTTAATACCTATATCTATTATATCGATTACCTCTATACTTTATACCTATATCTGTTTATGTCCATGTTTTATACCTGTATCGATTATATTTATTATGTCTATATTTTATACCTATATCTATTATATCTCTTATGTTTTATTTTATACCTATATCTATTATATTTATTTGTTTATATTTTATACCCATATCTATTATGTCTATTTTATACCTATATCTATTATATCTATTATGTCTATATTCTATACCTATATCTATTATACCTATATGTCTATATATATATCTATATAGCTCTTGTGTCTGTACTTTATACCTATATCTATTATATCTATATTTTATACCTATATCTATTATAACATATTTATACCTGTATCCATTATATCTATTTTACCTATATCTATTATATCTATTATATTTATAATTTATAATCATATTTATTATTTATTTATTTATTTTTTTAATTATACTTTAAGTTCTAGGGTACATGTGCATAACGTGCAGGTTTGTTACATATGTATACTTATGCCATGTTGGTGTGCTGCACCCATCAACTCGTCAGCACCCAGAATTCATCATTTATATCATGTATAACTCCCCAATGCAATCCCTCCCTCCTCCCCCCTCCCCCCTCCTCATGATAGGCCCCAGTGCGTGATGTTCCCCTTCCCGAGTCCAAGTGATCTCATTGTTCAGTTCCCACCTATGAGTGAGAACATGCGGTGTTTGGTTTTCTCTTCTGTGATAGTTTGCTAAGAATGATGGTTTCCAGCTGCATCCATGTCCCTACAAAGGACGCAAACTCATCCTTTTTTATGGCTGCATAGTTTCCATGGTGTATATGTGCCACATTTTCTTAATCCAGTCTGTCACAGATGGACATTTGGGTTGATTCCAAGTCTTTGCTATGTGAATAGTGCCGCAATAAACATACGTGTGCATGTGTCTTTGTAGTAGAATAATTTATAATCCTTTGGGTATATACCCAGTAGTGGGATGGCTGGGTCATATGGTACATCTAGTTCTGGATCCTTGAGGAATTGCCATACTGTTTTCCATAATGGTTGAACTAGTTTACAATCCCACCAACAGTGTAAAGGTGTTCCTATTTCTCCACATCCTCTCCAACACCTGTTGTTTCCTGACTTCTTAATGATTGCCATTCTAACTGGTGTGAGATGGTATCTCATTGTGGTTTTGATTTGCATTTCTCTGATGGCGAGTGACGATGAGCATTTTTTCATGTGTCTGTTGGCTGTATGAATATCTTCTTTTGAGAAATGTCTGTTCATATCCTTTCCCCACTTTTTGATGGGGTTGTTTGTTTT